>NC_060270.1:96554365-96859876 GCF_021613505.1 Equus quagga | reverse complement strand
AGATAGATAGATAGATAGATAGATAGATAGATAGATAGATAGATAGATAGATAATCTATATACATACACATATATGTAACAGCTTTATTGAGATATAATTTGCATACCATACATTTTACTCATTTATAGTATGCAATTCAATGGTTTTTAGTATAGTCACAGAGCTGTGCATACATCACCATGATTAATTTTAGAGTGTATTTGCTACCTCAAAATGACAGCCCATACCTTTTAACTATTACTCCCATATCCTCAAACCCTGGAAAACCATTGATATGCTTCCTGTCTTTATAGATTTGCCTATCCAAGACTTTCACATAGATAGAATAGTATTACATGTGATCTTTTGTAATGGGGTTCTTTCACTTGATGTAATGTTTTAAAGGTTCATCGTGTCGTGGCATGTATTAGTATTTCATTCATTTTTATGATTCAATAATATTCCACTGTATGAGTATATGACATTTTATTTATCCATTCATCAGTTGATCAACATTTGAGTTGTTTCCACTCTTTTATTATAAATAATGCTGCTATGAACATTCATTGTCAAGTTTTCGCATGTACCTATGTTTTTATTTCTTTGGGGTATATTCCTAAAAGTAGAATTGCTGGGTCAAATGATAAATACATGTTTAACTTTTTGAAGAAATGTCAGACTATTTTCTAAGGTGACTCTACCACTTTTCATTCCCACCCATAGTTATGAGATCTCCAATATCTTCACATCTCTGATAGCACTTTTTATGATCTGTCTTTTTGATTATAGCCATTTGGGAAGTGTGAAGTGATATTTTATTGTGATTTTGTTTTGCCTTTCCCTGATGACTAACGATGCCGAGCATATTTTCATAAAACTTATTGGTCATTTGTATGTTTTTTTTGGTGAAGTTTGCTGGTAGTGTCCATACTGTTAATTTTGATCAAGTCTAATTTTTCTAGTTTTTCCTTTCTTGCCCGTGCTTTTGGTGTCAAACCTAAAAACTGTTGCAAAATCTAAGATTATGAAGATTTATTCCTAGGTTTTCTTCTAATATTTTTATAGTGTTAGCTCCTAAATATCAGTCTTTTATGCATTTTGAGTTAATTTTTTATATGATATGAGATAAGGGCCCAACTTCCTTGTTTTACGTGCACATATCCAATTGTCCCAACACCATTTGTTGAAGAAACTATTCTTTCCTCCATTGAATAGTTTTGGTACCGTTGTGAAAAAACAATTGACCGTAGATGTGTGCACGTGTTTCTGTACTTTTGATTCTATTCCACTGATCTATACGTTTACCCTCGTGTCAATATCACAGTGTCTTGATTTCTGTAGCATTGTAGTTAGGTGTAGGTTCTTCAACTTTGTTCTTCATTTCAAAATTGTTTTGGCTGTACTGGGTCCCTCAAATTTCCACATGAATTTTAGGATCCATTTGTCAATTTCTACAAAGAAGTCGGTTAGGCTTCTGATAGAGATTACACTAAACCAAAAATAAGTTTAGAAATTATAGCCATCTTAACAATATTAGCTCCTCTGAGTCATGAGCATGAATGTCTTTCTTTTTATCTAGATTATCTATAATTTCATTTTCTCCATCATATCCGAAGGATTGTTTTACTGAATAGAGTATTCTTGGTGACATTTCTCAGTATTTTGAATATATCCTTCTGTTCTCTCCTTGCCTGTAAGTTTTCTGCTGAGAAATCCACAGAAAGCCTCATACGGGTTCCTTTGTAGGTTATTGTCTTCTGCCTTGCTGCCTTTAATATTTTTTCTTTGTCATTGGCTTTTGCCAGTTTTAATATTATGTACCTCAGAAAAGGTCTTTTTTCATTGGTGTAATTAGGAGTTCTGTTGGCCTCACATGCTTGTAAGTTCAGATCCTTCCCCAGATTTGGGAAGTTCTCAGCTAGTATTTCTTTAAACAAACTCTCTGCTCCTTTCTCCCTCTGGAATACCTATAACCCTTATTTTCCTTTTTCTACTTAGTCAGATATTTCTCAAATAATTTCTTCATTTTTTTTTTAAATCTTAGTTCTCTCTCCTTCTACACCTGAAACATTTCTGGATTTCTATCTTCTAGGTCATCTATTCTCTCCTCCATAAGGTTAGGTCTAATTTTTATGGTTTCCAGATTATTTTTTAGCTTATTAGTTGTGTTCTTCATATCCAGAATTTCTGTAATTTTTTAAGGGTCTCAGGCTCTTTGGTGAAGTATTCCATCTGCTCATTAATTTTATTCCTGAGCTCATTGAACTGTCTGTCTGAGTTTTCTTGTGACTTGTCAAATTTATGAACACTATTTTGAATTCTCTGTCACTTAGATTGTAAATTTTTGTGACTTCAGGATTGGTTTCTGGAGACTTTCCTTCTGCTCTGAATTGTTACTGTAGTTCTTCATGATGTTTGATGAATTGATCCTTTGCTAGCACATTTGTGGTAGTATCAGGTTGAAGATTCCACCTGCCACCAGTGGGGAGGAGAAGGAGCTGTGTTTTCTGATCCAGCACTGTCTTCTAAAAGTTCTGCCAGTAAGGCTGCTCTTAGTTTGTGTGGGCAGGTCGTAGCCACTTGGCAGGTCACACAGGCATGAACAGACAGGCCCTCTGTGCTTGGCAGGAGACTGATTGAGCTGCTGCATTAAGTGGGAGGGGAGCTTTCTTTCTCATGACCCTGCCCTCCACTGGGGGGAAGTTTGGCTGAGCTGCTGTGCTTGGTGGACAGGGCTCCTTCCCTGGAGCTGAGCTGCCTCCACCAAGTAGGTGGTGAGTTCCCATGGGCAGGGCCACCACATCACGATGGGTTCTCCCATGGGCCAGGCTACCACTCCAAAAGTATTTGCATGTGGGCTGGCTTGTCCCCACCTCCTCTTAGTCACCCTGGCCACTATGTGAGGATCTGCATCCTATATCACTGCTGCTAGGGGGGAAGGAGGGCACTCACCTTGTTCCATTGCTTTCCACAGATCCAGTCGACCCACCTTCAGACGCATGGCTGTGTGGATCTCTCAGGCATCCTGTTGTGCCATGTAGGGAATCCTCTGTTGGTTAAGGAATGTAACTTAGAGGGAAGAGACAAACAGAAGAACTCACTCTGCCCTGATGCTAACATCACACCTATTTTTCATTTTTTGATGTATTAACTAATTTTTACTGACATATAATTTACATAGCATAGAATTTATTCTTTTAAAGTATGCAATTGACTTGCTTTTATTCTTTGTTTTTTCCAGTTTTATTGAGATATTATTGATATATAACATATAAAAGTTTAAGGTGTAGAATATGGTGATTTGATCACTACCATAAGATTAGTTCACACTTCCTCCTACTCACATAATTCCCTTTAGTGTATATATATATGGTGATATCATTTAAGATCTGCTCTCTTAACAACTTTCAAGTATGTAATAAAATATTGTTATTTAGAGTCACAGTGCTATATATTAGATCCCCAAAATGTATTTATCTTATGACTGCAAGTTGTACCCTTTAACTGACATCTCCCTATTTGCCCTGGTCCCAGCCCCTGGCAACAACTATTATACTCTATTTCTAAGAGTCCAACTTCTTCAGATTCCACAAATAAATGAGAACATACAGTATTTGTCCTTTTCTTTCTGATTTGTTTCACTTAACATAATGCCCTCAAGGTCCATCCGTGTTGTGGCAAAAGGCAAGATCACCTTCTTCGTGACAGAATAATATTTCATTGTGTATACAGACCACATTTTCTTTACCCATTTATCAACTGATAGACGCTTAGGTTGTTTTCATGCTTGGCTATTGTATCCTTATTGCATTGGATTGTATTTGTTGTCCTTAATGCTGAAGTGAGTCTTGTAGGTTTTTGTTTTGTGGTTACCATGTGGCTTACACAAAACTTTTCATAGATACAAAAGTCTATTTTACATGGTAACACCTTAACTTCAATTGCCTACAAAAACTCTATCCTTTCACTCTCCCTCCCCATATTTCATGTTTTTCATACCACTATTTACCTCTTTTTATATTGTGGATCCATCAACAAATTATTTTAGCTATGGTCGTTTTTTAATACTTTTGTCCCTTAACCTTTATACTAGAGTTAAGTGTGTAACATACCACCACATTACAGTATTAGAGTACTGTGATTTTAAATATATACTTTCCTTCACCAGTATGTTTTATCTTTTCATATGCTTTCATGTTACTAATTAACTTCCTTTCATTTCAGCTTGAAGAACTTGCTTTTCTTATAATGGAAATCTAGTGGAGATGAATTCCCCAAGCTTTTGTTTTTTGGGAGATCTTTATTTGTCCTTCATTTCTGGATAACAACTTTGCCAGGGAAAGCATTTTTGGTTAGCAGTTATTTTTTTCTTTCAGCACTCTGAATAAATCATCCCACTCTCTCTTAGCCTGCAAGATTTCTTCTGAGAAATCCACTGATAGCTTTTTGGGGGTTCCCCTGTATCTGAGGAAATTTTTTTCTCTTGATGCTCTAACGTTTTCTCTTTGCCTTTGATGTTAGACAGTTTTACTGTAATGTGTCTTGGAGAAGATCATTTGAGTTAAAATTTCTTTAAAGAAGATTTCTGCCTCTTTCTCCCTGTCTTCTCCTTCTGGGATTCCACTAATGTGTAGATTGTTTCTTTTAACGGTATCCCATACTTCATGGAGGCTTTCTTCACTATCTTACATTCTTTATTCTTTTTTCTCCTCTGACTGGATGATTTCAAGTAACTTTTCTTTTAGATCACTTATTCTTTCTTCTGCTTGGTTGAGTCTGCATGAAGCTCTCTATTGAAGTCTTCAGTTTAGTCATTGTATTCTTCAACTCTGGATTTTTGTTTGTTCATTTGTTTTTAATAGTTTCTATATCATTGTTGAACTTTTCATTTTGTTCACGACTTGCTTTTCTAATTTTATTTAGTTGCCTATTTGCATTTTCTTGTGATTTGCTGAATTGCTTTAAGAAGATTATCAGAATTCTTTGATAGTTCATAGAGCTCCATTTTTTTAGGGTCAGTCTTTGGAATTTTACTAGTTTCCTCTGATGGTGTCATGTCTCCTTTATTATTCATGATCCTATGGCCTTGTGCTGGTGTCTGCATATTTCAGAAGTAGGCATCTCTTCCAGTCTTTACAGACTGGCTCCTGCAGGCAAATCCCTTCACCAGTCATCTCATCCAGAGATTCTGAGTGGGTGTTCTGGGGTTGTTTGTGGGTGTGCTTACTGTGGGAGTCCTTGGTTGGGCAGATTTGGTGCCTGAGTCAGCAAGTGGGTGGGATACAGAGACCAACTTAGTACCTAGGACTGAGGGACTAGACGTGGAACCTGGGTTCACTGGCCCGAGCCTGGCCCTTAAGTCTTGAAAGGCGATGATCCTAGGACTCAGGTTTTCATGGGTGGAGGTGGATCCTGTGTCCTCAAGTGTCAGTCTGGCACAAGAACCACCACAGTGGCTTGGCATGTTGGTCTGTGGGTGTCAGTCTAGTACTGGGATGTGCTGGGAGCCTGGTTTCATGGGAGCTGGCCCAGATTCTGGGGCCACAGGAGCTGACCACATGCTAAAGTGACCCTGAAGCCTGGGATTGTAGGAGTTGGCTCATAACCTGGAGCCTCAGGGGCTGGCATTGTTATTGGTCTGCAGGAGCCAGCTTAGTGTTGGAGAAAACCAGAAGCCTGGGTCCATGAGAAACTGTCTGGATTATAGATCTATAGGGGTTGGCCCGATACTGGGATAGACCAGTGGCCAGGAGTTTTGGGAGCCAGCTTGGTGCTGGGGTGAATCAAAAGCTTGGATCCCTGGTAGTTGGCTGGGCACTGGTCCTGGCTGTGAACCTGTGTTTGTGGGTGCTGGACTGGAGCCTGATTTTGCAGGGGTTAATTGAGGGCCTGGATTCACAGAAGCCTCCAGGGGCCATGGGAGCAGGCTAGTGCTGGAATGTTCTGGGAGCCTGGTGCTACAGGAGCCAGCTGACTTCAGGTGAGGCAGGAGCCTGGGTTCACAGGAACCCACTAGAAGCCTACTGTTGTGGGAGCTGCCCAAGGCCATGGAATCTAGTAGGTCCTAGGGTAACATGAGAGCCAGAGTTCATGAGTGCCTACCTGAGCCTGGTGCCACTGAAGTTACTTGGGGCCATAGGAGCTGGCAAGTGCTGGTGTGGTCCAGGAGCTTGGGTTCAAAGGAAACTACTAGGAGCCTGGTACCTTGGAAGCCACCTGAGGCCTCAGGAACCCCATACTTTTTCTTTTTGTGCAACACTTTATTTCCTTCATTTAGAAGAATTTGTTTCTCCGTGGTTGTGTAGACATTAATCACATTTCCTCTGATATTGCTCAGCTTAATAAGTTTAAGTAAGTGACTCTTCTGTTATTGTAACAAACATGCTATGAAAAAAAATTAAGCCATCACATAAAGTCTATTATTATAATTTCTGCTTCATGAAACTCAATAGTTGTAGGATGTTTAATACTGACAGGTTTAAATTTTCATCTTGCTCAACTTGAAAAATAATAAATTTTAGGATTTTATTCTCATGCAATCTTCCCTATTTTTAACTTCTATTCTCTCATATTACCACAGAAATCGCATATGTTTTTATGTAGTCAACGAATTTTATTTAAACAGTAAGCATTCTAGAATGACAACACAAGGAGCTCCATGGAAGCTTGAAACTGGTGTTGGCTATATATATATCCAACATCTAAATCTCTGGAAATTGTCCTAAGAGCACACAGCAACAGGATATTTATTCAAGAAAATCTACCAAAATTCAGTAAGACTAGTGAGAGTCTGTGAAATTTGAACCATCATTCACCGTATTCCTCCCCACTCCCATCCAAGTGTGACCTCCACTTGAGGTAGGTATAGCCAAGAACACAGGACCCAGGTCTCCTTCGTGCCCTAACTGCCAGTTGTGGACTGTATCATGTCCTTGAGAGGGATAGGATATCAAGATTTCTTACCCCACTCTCCAGTTCCCTGTTGCAGAGGTTAAGTTCTTGTTGAATGCACCTGAGAGATTGGGGATACCCTTCTTCTACTCAGTCCCCACCCATGGGCACATTTGCTGAGAATACTGTGGCCGTGATTGCCATCCTTTTGGCTCATTATATGGTAGAGTTTCCCATCCCGGAGAGAGAAGCCAAGAGCAGAATGTCAATCAGAGAGAAGCATGCCGCTACCCAGCTCCAGAGATGTGATACCTATATTACCAGAGGGAATGGCAGGCCGTAAAAATAGATCCCAAAAGCTTATCCTAGAGGAACTGAATTTATTTGAGGCAGAGTGTGGAGAAGTTCAAACCTAAGGGCCTTCTCAAAATCAATGGAGGTCTTCGTGCAAAGGGATTAAGAGATCAATAACTTCATTTGAGATACTTTAAATCATAGGCCTATTGGTTTATGAAAGAGAACCAAGAAAAGAGACAATTAAGAAAAGCTTCTTAAAGTCAGAGCAAACCTAAAATATTGAATTCAAATGAACTTGGCTGTTGGAGGAACAGAAAGAAAGTCAGTGTTGCTGTATCATGATAGATGAGGAAGAAAATGAGTATATTTTTAGTCTTGATCATCTTACCTCCTAATCAAATCAGTATTATATAATTAGCTGAGATCTAGAACTAAGTATTACATAAGAAAACAGTTCTCATTCTGTACTCCAAATTTTATAAATTCTATGAAACATGATTATTATTACTAAAATGGTCTCCTGTGCTTGTCATAGCTGATCATTGTTAAAATATGGATATTCTTTGAAGAAAACTATTTTGAAGTTAAATTTGATTCCCTTGTTATCTGTCTGTATCTGATGCTGCTCTAAGTGCTTGGCGTATAATTCATAATATAAAAATTTATTTACTCCTGTTTGTTGAATTTCTAGTTTATCTAGAGTGCTCCCATAAATGTTCTATAGCCCTATCCAGGCAGAGTGTTAATTAATTTGGAATCACGCCAGTCTAGAGCAGATGCAGCATTGTTAATCATACAAAGTATACATAGACTCATCATGTAAGAGCTCCTGAAATGATGTTGCCTGTATAAAGAGCAGAGAAAAGTAAATGATTCATAATTGGAACCACAGAAGTAAGTTTTGTTGCTGTCCTTGATTCCTTCCTTTCTTTGTCCATCAATTTCTCCCCTTGCATTAGAAGAACCTGAGACAGGTCTTGAGACTGTCTATATTTTTGTACATCCTACTCACAAGGACAACAGTGGTTCAGAAGGAAATATAATGTAGTAGGAAATTACAGGCTTGGGTAACAAAAGACCTGAGCTTGTGTTCTAGTATCAATCTTTACTAGCCATGTGATCAAAAACTCACCTAAGTCCCCTGAGTATTAGCTTATTCTTCTATAGATTATAGCTGGTAGTAACATCCCACAGAGATGTTACGAGTAATAACAATGAATATACAAAGTATAAAGAAGCACTTTGTAAACTGTTATTGTCATATTATTTACCATTATTTTGCCTGATTTTACCAAAAAAATTAAAATATGCAGCTATAGGAATTTTCAAGTTACAAAATTAAAGGTTCATTTGTACATTTAACAATCATATTTCTGGACTTTTTTAGTTTACGGAGATACAGTGTTCCATTACATAGCATATATCCTATTGGAAACTTTGTAACTCTTAGTGTCATCAGAAAAATTGGTAAATACTATAAAAAGAAATGAATATTTTTTTTGAAAAAATATTCAATGGAAATATTGAATATTTTGAAATGAAATGAAAATGAAAATTTGATGAAAAATATTCAAAAATATTTTTTTGAAAAAAGAAAGTTTTTTAGAACTTCTTTATCCAAAACTTATACAAGTTAATTTGAGATATTACTTTAAAATCTTTTCCATTGTTCTTTCTTTAAATTGTTTGCAAGAGAGAAATCATGAGGGCACTTGAGCTAAAGCTGTCTCTGGCTCTAGTCAAGGGTAGGGGAATGGTACAGAGTCAGGAGCATTGGGCCTTGGGAAGGACAGGCATCAGGTGCTGTTTTCTGTTCTAACAGTTAATAATCACATTGAGACATTTTGCTCACACTTGTGTTGTATTCTAATTATTTATAGGTCACGTCCTCAGCTTTGTCACACCACTTTTGGCTCCAAGTCTCTGGAGATCTCTGAACACAGCTGCGAGAGGACAGTGACTTCAGGTCATGCACTGGGTTGGATTCAGTGTCTTCAAGTTGCAGAATATGTTGTGTTGGTTTCTCCTTCCTACAGTGGCAACAAAAGTTTTCTTGCTTTCTTGATCATTCCCAAGCTATTCCAAAAAGTGACAATCAATAGACAGATTGAAGAAAAAAAAAAACAATGGCAAAGAGGAGGTATTGCCTCTGTCTGAGAAGACTTCTGCTTATGTTGCTTGACATGATATATTCGAATGTAGTTGTAAGTTGCTTAAGGGAAAATATTCCAGAAGAAGTGAACAGTTCTTAAAAAGTAGAAATTTGATTAAAGCACAGAATCATGTTCAGAGGGCTTATGGTCAACTTTCTTGTTTTAAAAATTCACACATTACATTCACACATTACATTCTTCATGTCCAGACATGCAAAACTTTTGGACATGCAGAGGATTAAAAGGTTGAGAAAAACACTTAAAAATACTAAAATGAAGTAGAAGTTGAAGAAAAAATAAAATAAGGGCAAGCATTGAAGAAAATAGCTCCCTTGGCCGAAAACTTCCATATGGAATAGCATATTGAGTTGCTTCTCAAAGAGTGGGAAAACTATACATTGTAACAGATTGATTAAATCTGGCCGTCTGTGGAACGGAGGATTATAGACCTGTGTAGAAAATGGAGGAACATGAAGGTCATGGTAAGTGTTATCTGTAGTTTTTAGCTATGTTTCTTAAAAACAAGGCATTAACTACCCTTTAACTGTAATTTAAAATTTTTATTTTAGAAACTATGAGATAATACCATATTTACATATTGTTTCAAGCTATGAATTTTATTGGAATTCATTCTTCTAGCCTGAAAATTTGTCAGCAAGAATTCCCTGATTGAACACAAGCTATTAGTCACAAAATGGTTCCAAGTTCACCCCACTTTATAGATTCTTTAAATATAAAGATCAACAGCTTGGCTCACCGTGAGTTATGAAAAATGCTAATTCTGGTATGATTATGTACATAAATATGTGTGTGAATATATTCATTTATCTGTGTGTATATAAAATAAATTAACAAGTGAATCATTTATAATCCTTTTTCATATATCATTTTATACATTCTCATATTTGGAAGAGAGTTAATACAGGCTTCTTGATATTATAGCAGGGAAGCTCAAATAGTGAAACTATGTTAAACATCAACTGAAAAAATGGATAACCCACAAGGACACTATACAGAGATAGCATTAAATACTTCTCAAGTCTACATCCATTTCTGCACACTTGATTTGAGTGGAAAAATCTCTATCAAAAATTAAACGGAGGAATTTTTAGCTAATAGTAGAATTAATGCAATTGAAATGATTCAAGAATACTTCACATGAAGAATTATATGCAAAAATAAATGGAGAAAATCAGCTATACTTTGGCAAGATATTCCTCAATCACACAGCAAAATGCTCATAAAGCTGTTCTAAATTTGGAGTAAATTAGGAGAGATATAAAAACATCAATGAATAGAATTGACAGATCTTTTCCAATATTAAATTTTTACAATTGAATGACAACATGTAAATATACTAATTTACAACAAAAATACTTGAGGACAATTGATCAAATAACGATGCAAAGTTCTAAATGTAATGACTGGCTACTCTATTTATTTTGGATACTAAACAGAAATGTAAGATTTCAAAGTGAAATTTTTTATTTTGTATTTGTCTTTCATCACTACTAGATAAGTTGCTAAACCTACACTTTTAGCAACAACACTGACTGGTAGACTGAAGAGGAAAAAATATTGTAAAATGAATCAGATATTAACAAATTATTGAAAATGGGGCACCATTTAAAAATCTTATAATCACAAATCTGGTGTTGCTGTTGGCTAATTTTAACCTTAGAGCTGAAATAGAAACTAAAATTTATCTGATTCAAGCGCCATCAGTTAAAGGATGAAGGGAGGAAGACTCAGAGGTCTTAAGATCCTGTAAAGTTAGCGGCAAGAACCTGGAATAAAAAACTTTATGAATTAATATTCATTTCTCTTTTGATTAGGCATTCAATCTCTCAGTTTATTTTGGCTTGTGTTCAGTTTTGTTCATTATTCTAGATTCCACTCATAGATGATGTTTGGTGGAGGTAAGGAGCCCAGGCAGAATTTTAATACTTAATAAAATGTTTTCAAATTTTGAATATCCAATATTGTTATTCTAAAGTGTGCGTGTGTGATTTTCAAGCATTGAATTAACAGTGCTCATTTAAAGGAATTGTCTTCAATATATGTGGCTTCAGCCAATTTTCTGAGTTTATCATTCATATGCACGTTAAATTCACCCATATATTTTTAGCTGAAAAATTTACTCAAACATCATTTCTTGTCAAAATTATTATAATGCCATAATGATGAGTTTAAAGGGCTATAATTAGGAGTAGGTTAGCAATATCATTTGATACTCAAAACTGAATGAGGAATATAGTTTAACCTAATTACTCTATTGCAAAAGATCTCAGCCTTTCAAGAACTTCTAAATAAACTCTCATTATATTTTTACAAACTATGTGCCACCTAAAATAATTCTGATGATAAAGCTCCTGATTAAAATCATATGTTTATTTGAGAGAAAACAATTTGATGATCTCATTTATTAATAGAAATATCTAAAAATTTCAAAGTTGGCAATGTTCAAAAATGAGGGAAGAAAAGCCGAACATACTGAAATAATTTTAATCCAATTTTCTATGAATTGGCAACTCTTTCCACTTGTTTTGGGAATTCACAGGAATTGAGACTGGAAAAAATATATCTATATTTTGTCATGCAAAATTACATTCTGTTTGGGAAATATGCAGGAACTAGTCTAGAAGAAATTAAATCTTATATTTAGGGTAAAATGCCAAGCAAAAAAAAAAAAGATGAGAAGATAATTTTCTGTTTATTTTTCCTCCATAGCAGTTTTTTCTGAGTTGTTTCTAATGACCATGTATTGTAAGCAGGCAACCTACTCCTCAGACTGAATCAAAAGCAGAGTCAATAAGCCACTTAGTCTGAATGGCAGAGGAATTGAAAATATATTCATTCTGTTCTTCTGTCCCTGAAGCAGAAGTTACTAGGCACTTCCCACCTTCCCAATAATTTCCCACAGAAAGCATGCCTTCCTGCCTTGAAATTTTAGGTGCCTAGGATGGCTCACTTCCTTCTGGATGGGCGGTACGCAAGCTAACTATGAGAAAAAACTTTTTTCTTTTTATTATTAATTTCTAATGCATTGGTTTTGTGCATCAGTACTTTTGTAAAATAAAATAAAATAAGTAACTAGAAAATTGAAAAAGTCCACGCAGACACAAGCAATACTTTTCCATCATTGAACTTAACTGACATAATATTATTACTATGGTATAAAATGTCCAGACACAGATTTTGATAT
This sequence comes from Equus quagga, assembly GCF_021613505.1. Lineage (NCBI taxonomy): Eukaryota > Metazoa > Chordata > Mammalia > Perissodactyla > Equidae > Equus > Equus quagga. The sequence continues at coordinate 96,847,350 of NC_060270.1, read as the reverse complement.
TAATCTCTTTGCAGACTTTGCTTTGAGTAGCACTGCTTTAGTGATGGGGTGGTGGGAGGGAAAATTAACTTCTTCCTGGCTTATCCTTGCTAGTTCTCTTTACTGAAAATGATATCTGTCTCACTGTTTATAGTCTTTTGTCAAACAGAATGCCTAGATTGGCTTTGGTTTTGTCTGACTTATTTCCCGTTTTCATTTATTTAACCAAGTCTTCTAACTCTTTCCCTTTACTTTACTCCTTTTTAGAGCTCCATGTCTAGCCTAGAACTGAAGAGAATTGCTACACTTGTTCATATAGGCGTTAAATGATGCCTAGGTCATTGCCCTGCCAACCAATCAAGGCCCTACCTAAATTATCCCAACTTCACTTTCAGTCTGAAGTATAGCATGATGCTGTGTTGCTTACCCTAACTCAAAGGCTCTTAAGTGAGTTTTCTGGACTCCTGGATTATCCATAGATTTACTTTAGGAGGTTCATCAATCTACTAAATTATTTGCAACATTTTGTGCATTGGTACACACGTGTATGTTTAAGTCTTGTGTTTAAAAAGAGTCACTGTCACAATTTTTATGCAAATATTATTACGCTATAAGGCAATGAACTGTAAGAGATTTAAAATTCCAATCTTCATGATACGTAATTTGGACTCAAAGCAATAATCGCATAATCATCTATGTCGTTAACATTCATCATCGCAAAGCATTATTTTTCAGGAGTTGTTTAAAAAAATTATATAATCCTTACCTTCGAGATTATACTCATGTTCTAAGTATAGGCCAACTCCAGCATTAAAAAAAAAACTAAGCATATTTCTATCAACATCCAAATCTATATCATGTGGTCATGAGCAACAGTCAAAATAAAGATTTGAAGGCTATTACTGTAGACTCAGCAATGTGAGAAGATGCAGCCAGCCATTGCTGGTTTGAAGATGAAAGGGGACCACAAACACAGAAATGTAGGCAGCCTCTAGAAGCTGGAAAAAGTGACAAAACATCCTTAGCCCTGGAAACCTCTAGAAAGGAATACAGCCCTGTCAACTCCTTTATTTGGCCAGAAGGGACCCGTTTCAGACTTCTGACCTTCAGAATTTGAAGATAATAAATTTGTGTTGTTTTAAGCAACAAACATGATTGTAATAAGCCATATATCATATTTTATAATACAAATGACTGTCTTGAATGAAAAAATTCTAAATCTTCAATGAATACATGAGAAATATTTACTTTCCAAAATTTATCCTGACATTCTTCTCTAGCTTCACATTTTTACTTTTTTTTTTTTCCTCTAAAGGTCACAGTAAATGGGCATGGAACTACATAGTGGAGAAAGACATTTATAAAGACTATATATATCTGTTATAACATTTTCAATTTCTCAAAAGCTTTTTTAATAAGTCAGTATGTCTTTGGTTAATAACTTGAAGAAGTCATTTAATAATCAGATTGTAGATGATACATACTTCCATAGAAAAGTGAATTATTAGACAAATTGAAAAATGAAGGAAGCTATATTCGGATTTAATTTATTCATTTTTGATGCAGGCCTATGGAGCAGCAGAGACAAATTACAATTTCTAATAAGTGGTTGCAATGTGTAAAATTTTCAAGAAACCATGACTAAATAATTCTGTGCACTGCAGAATACATATGGAAATGGCAGATGTTGTGTGGGCAGTAGGTTTAAAGAGCTATAGTAAGTGTCTGTGTGTGTGTGCGTGTGAGGGGGAGGGGGAGAGAGAGAAGAATTAATATCTATGTCTATCCCATAATAAAATATTGAAAGTGAGTTATTTTATTTAAAAATATATCTGTATCTAAAAATGACTTTCATCTTTTCATCTACACTAGAGTCAACTTTCTAGATTTTTATACCTATCTTAAGAAATAGAAATACAGTTCATATTCTTGCCCAATTTACTTCTGTGACCGTATCAATGTTTTGTGAGATGAAAATATTTTGTAAAATCAGTTGGAGTATATCAAGTGAAAATAAATTATTTCTTTCTAATTGATAAATGTTTATCAAATGCTTAATGAGTGAAAACCATTATATTGTTCATATAACAATGTAGATTATATTTCCCAAGCCCTTCAAATTTATAATCTAGTGAAAAATATTTTCACTTTGAAAACATTTTCACATTAAAGACAAAATAACAACAACAACAACAACAACAAAACTTGTCACAAGCTAGTCTATGTTTATTTGTTAAATAAATTGCTGTGATATCACAATAGGGTTATTGAAGTAAGCATTTTATTCCTAGAATTAACCCATCTAAAATGGCCAACAAAATTTCAATTGAATAAAATTAATTCCTCAATTTCCACGGGAAGGTTTCATACTTGTCTGATAGCACAAAATTTATATAACCAGATATGAGTCCCTTATACACAGTATGACATCAATTTATTTTAAACATGTTTCTATACGTTTTAAAGTGTGGGAGAAAGAAAGAATGAGAGTGAAAAGAGAAATATTTATTGTATTCTATATCTTGAACAGTATGTTTTATTCACATGTATAAAAGAAATGCATACAAATATTTTCAGTGTAGATATGTGAATGGTAATTAGTACTGATTTTTATATTTGGCTAGTATGTACTTAAAGTTTTAATACTTTCCATATATTGCTCTCATATTCAGAGAAAAAATAATTACAGTAAAACAATAAATAAACATAAAATAATAAATAAATAAACACAAAACAATTAAGATCAAAGGAAAATGATTTAGCTTCAAAAGATACTCATGTTTATGCCATAATGAGTTTCTTCATTTTCCCAAACACAGCATTTCCTCTCTCTCTCTGTTTCTCTCTCTCTCTCTTACTTTCAGATCAGAAAAAAGTGAAATACATAGATTTAAACTTTAGATAATTACTGTGACTGCTGTTTGGAGAATGGATTAAGTAGAGACACAGAAACCATTATAGGAAGTTGTTACAAGAATCCAAGTAAGAAATGATAGCAATCTGATTTAGGAAAGTGTCAACAGAGATGGAAGGAAGTACGATAGGTGGTTTAAGAGTTATTTAGAAGAAAGTATAGACAGAAAATTGTGAATCTTCAATTTCAGAGAATGAGAAAGAAAGAAGATAAGTTGCTACAGTTTCTAACTTAGAAACAAAGATACGATGATGCAGTTCATCCGGATAGAAAACAGTGGAGCAGGTTGGAAAATACAGTCATATCTGGAAAATTGAATTGTGTGATGTCTATGTTAGATGTAAATAATTGTCTAGTAAGCAATTAGAGACTCAGATTTGATTTGAAAGTCATCAATTTATGCTGTATTTGAATTGTCCTAGGTGGTGGATAGGACACACCTGAGGGCACGCGTAGAGCAATAAGAAGACAGAGGCAGAAACAAACTATGTAAGATCAAAACATTTAATAAATAGAAAGAAAAGAGGGGACCAAAGTGGTTGATGTCATAAAAACCTAGAGTAGTGGATTTCACTTTTTTCATACCAATTTTTTACAAGATTTTCATTTCAAATACTACTGCAAGTTAGCATAATAAAAGAATTGAGATGTAGTAAGTTGTTCAATATCAACAATTAGGTTGATAATGATATTGTCAAAACTAGGATGTGAGTTTCTTTCCTCTTGAGGTAAAATTTTCTTAGCTCTACTTGCTGCCTTTCAATATCTTCCCACTCGCAGTGCAGTTATGACAAACATTAATTGTAGCTATACACTCCTCTCCATCTTCTCACTCCTTGTGTCAATAACTCCTGAAATCTGAAACACAAAAAATTAAGTGGTTTATTTGTACATGGTGTAAGTCAGTTGTTAACCATGCAACCTACTGCAGTTATTTTTAATCAGCTTATTGAGGTATAAATTACATACAATAAAATAAACACATTTAAAATGTAGCGTTCAATGAATTTGATCAATGTATGTAGTTTTGAAATCACCACCTCAATCAAGATATATTAAACATGCCTACCACCCTTTAAAGTTCACCTATATTCCCTTGAAATCTAATCCATGACAAACTCCAACCCAGGCAATCACTGACCTACTTTCAGTCACTATAGATTAGATTGCTAGTTTTCTAGAATTGCATACATAGAACAATATATTCCTTGTTCTTTTATTCCTAGTATCTTTCACTTGGCATAATTTATTTTAATATTCATCCACTTATTATTTTATATTTATGCAAAATATTTCATTGTATGAATATATCACGATTTGTTTGTCCATTTACCCATTGATGTACATTTGTGGTGTTAATAGTTTTTGGCTGCTATGGACACAACTGCTGTGAAATTCATGTACAAGTCTTTATGAGGATATGATGTTTTCATTTCTCTCTAGAACTGCCTTCATCCATTCAGACTGCTATAACAAAAGTACCATAGTAGGTGGCTTAAATAGCAAACGTTTGTTTTGCACAGTTCTGGAGGCTGGGAAGTTCAACCTCAAGGTGCTGGCAAATTCAGCGTCTGGTGAGGGCCCACTTCCTGGTTAATAGATAGTCTCTCTCTCTCTCTTTTTTTTTGGTGAGGAAGATTGGCCCTGAGCTAACATCTGTGCCAATCTTCCTCTATTTTGTACATGGGACATTACCACAGCATGGCTTGATGAGCCATGTGTAGGTCTGCACCCAGGATCTGAGCCAGTGAACCCACAAACCCTGGGTCACCAAAGAAGAGCATGCAAACTTAATCACTATGCCACCGAGCCACCCCCATAGATGGCCATCTTTTTACTATCCTCATGTACTAGAAGGGAGGGGCAAGCTCTCTGTGGTCTCTTTTATAAGGGTGTAATCCCATTCATGAGTGTTTTGCCTTCATGACTTAAACATCTCCCAAAGGTCCCACCTCCATGTACTATCACATTGGAGATTAGGTTTCAAAATATTAATTTTGAGGGCACATTGTTGAACCCAGAAGGATCAAACATGAGGAGTAGAGCTAAACTAGTCCCTGAGTAATGGTGCTCTCGATATGCCATATCACCACTCCAAAACAAGCCTTAAAAGGAGCAAACTTACTCGTGAGTAACATAACCAGCTACCCAAACACAATTGAATATCTTTTAAAGAAATACAGCAACATTCTGATACAATGTAAATCCTCATGCCCAGCATGCAATGAAAAATTATCAGCCATGTGAAAAAACAGAAAAAAAGTGACTAATAACCTATAACTAATCAAATAAACAGAGACCTAGTAATGACAGAGATGATGAAATTACCAGAAAATAATTTGAAAACAAGCGGCTATTATAAATATGTCAAAAATTAATGAAAATATAAATATAAAGAAAAGAGAAAGAAATTATAAAAAATGAATGGAATTTCTGGACTTGGGAAAGTATATCAGAAATGAAAGTTTACAAAATGGGTCCTTAAGAAGACTAGGCACAAGAAGAAAAATCAGTGAACTTGGAGAAAGGGAAGTAGAATCTATTGAAATTGAAATACAGTGGAAACAAAAGAGTAAAAATAAATAAATAAACAGGGCTTCCATGACCTGGCTGGCAATGTCAAGAAGTCTAAAATATTTAAATAAAATGGATGTGATTGTAGTCTCAGAAAGAGAAGGGGAAGCAGAAATACAGAAATGATAGTTGCAAATTTCCCAAACTTGAATGGAAGAATCAACCCACAGACCCAATATGCTCAACAAGCACAAAGAAATCAACAGCAATGTATCATAATCAAATTTCTGGAAACCAACAATAAAGGGAAAACCTTTAAAAGAGCTAGGAAAAAATATGTACAGAGTAACAATGATACGCCTGTTCATGAAATTCTCATCAGAAACAATGCCAATCAAAATAAAAAGAATAACATCTTTGGAATGGTGAAAGAAAAAAAAAACTGCTAATCTAAAATCTATATTCAGCAAAAGTATATTTCAAAAATAAATGCAAAATTAAGACATAACGAAAGTGGTTAAATGATGTTTACAGGGTGATTTTATTTATGTCAGAATATTTTCATAAAGTCAACACATTGGAACTTATGATTATTTTACTAATCAAAGTAAAGCAGCCTTTTGTAATGGAACAAAAATAAATTTCTGCAAATCCAAAGAAGTGACTTTGGGCCTGGTTAAGTCACTAGCAATCTTGATTTCTCTGTATCTGAGTTTCATGTTCATATTCAGCAAACAGTGAATTGAGTCTAAATAAAGTTTTCCAAACTATATTTTAGGAAACGCTAGTCCCACGATCTGATTAATAAAACAGAATTTCATCGTGAACTCATGCTTAAAAATGTTACTTGTTAAGTACTAATACGTCAAAGGCTAAAATAACTCCTAAAATAAAGGCATTTGTTAATAATTGTTTAATAACGGAATAATGGAAAAACATTTGGATAGTAATACATTTTTCTAGATCAACATTCAATATCATTCTTTTATTCTTTTAAGGAAATGTTCCTACTTCCTTTTCAAATTTTATACCTCAAGCTCAATATACTACTATATTCCAAATGGCATAATATTGGTTTCCATGGATATAATTAATACAATGCTCAGAGGCCTTACAAAATTGGTTATTGTCTTTATAGCAATGGACTATATCAAATAACACACAGGTATGGTGATCTTTTTTGTGTGTGTGAGCAAGATTGGCCCTGAGCTAACATCTGCTGCCAATTCTCTTCTTTTTTCTTGAGGAAGATTGTCACTGAGCTAACATCTGTGCCAATCTTCCTCTGTTTTATGTGGGATATGGCCACAACATGGCTTGACGAGCAGTGCTAGGTCTGTGTTGGGCATCTGAACCTGTGAACCCCAGGCCACCAAAGCGGAGTGTGCAAACTTAACCACTATGCCACTGGGCTGGCCCCTCAGGTACCATAATTGTTATGTTAAAACGTTGATGTTTTGTCTATGATAAGTTAGATATATGGGGAAATTAAAAAGTTAATCCATTAATTTAAGTGTATTAGTTTCCTACTGCTACTATAACATTACTGCAAACTTAATGGCTTAAAACAACACAAATTTATTATCTTTTTTTCCTGGATGTCAGAAGTCTGAAATAGTTCTCACTGGGCTAAAATCAAGGTGCTGGGAAGTCCACATTCCTTTCTGGAGGTTCTAGAGAAGAATCTGTTTCTTGCCTTTTCCAGCTTCCTGGCTTAACGGCCCCTTCCTCCATTTTCAAAGCCAGCTGTATGGCATCTTCAAATATTTGTCTCTATGACACTCATGTATTCCTCCTTTAGTTTTATTAGGACTTTGTTCATTACATTGGCCACCTGGATAATCCAAGATAATCTCTCCATCTCAAGATCCCAATTTATTCATACTTGCAAATTCTGTTTTGCCACGTAAGGTAACATATTCCTAGGTTCTGGGGATTAGCATGTGAACATCTTTGGTGATGAAAATTGTGAACGGTTTTCTGACCACCACATTAACACGTAGTGATTTAGCATCTACTGCTGATGGGCACTGTGGAGGCAACGTCTACATCACAAAATGGTCATCAGTGACGTATTTGAGAACAAAGGAGATACACACTTCTGCCCTTATAGAGCTTATGTTCTAGCAAAAGGAGACAGATAAGAAAAAATAAATGTAATAAGTATATAGTATTTTCAGAGTTGGTAAGTACTATGGAAAAAAGATAGAACAGAGTAAGGTGAAATAGGATTGCGGGTGAATGGAACTGGCAATTTATATAGGCTGGTCAGAGTGGAGAACATCAAGAAGGTGACCTTTGGTCAGTTCCATGCAGACATCTGGAAGAAGAACATCTCAGGCGGACGGAACAGCTAGTACAAATGCCCTGAGGTGGGAGCTTGCACGTTATTCTAAGAAAGAACAGGAGAGTGGTGGTGTTGGACTATAGCGAAAGAAGGGTGGCTGCGGGAGGGCAGTAGCTAAGATATCAGGTCAGGAAAGTAATAGAAAGAGGAAATAAACCCAAATATTTAAGATTTGTAGGCATTTATAAGTACCTTGACTTTCTTGTACGTGAAATAGAAAACATCATAAAGTTTGCAACAATCGGCAAAATGATTTGATTAATTTTTGGAAGGATCACTCTCACTTATGTGTTGGAAAGGGAAACTAGTTAAGTGACTATGGTGGTTATTCAGGCAAACTGGTGGTGGTTCAAAGGAAGCTGCAGCAGTGTACACGATGAGAAGTGGCTGGACTTGAGATATTTTAAAGGAGAGCCAACAAAATTTTCTGAAAGAACAGATATGGGATACGAGAGAAAAAACAGAAACTAGGAGACTCCAAGGATTTGGTTGGTCAACTACAGTTGCCAGCAACTGAATTCAGAAGACTACGTGTGGAACAGATTTGTGAGGAAAGATAAAGAGTGGAGTTTGGGCATCTTGTTTGGAGAAATCTATTAGAATTATAAGTTACAATGTCATATAGGAAGTTAGATATTAGATTTCTAATATAGGTGAGATGTTTATACTCAAAGCATTATATTGTTTATAATATTCCAAAGGTAGAGAAGTATTCCTGTGGTGAACTTGTATACTTATATCTTTTCAGAAAAAGAAATACATAATCAATAACTGACATTAGTGATAAAATGAGCATTGAAAAAAATAAAAGTTGTCCTGAGAGCATTAAATAACTAGCACAAGTCTCTAGAAGTCTTTTCCAATTCCAAATGTCAAGGCAGATGAAATACATGGTTGGATACGTCGGGCATACCCCAACTAATATCTCACTGGAGAGTGTGGAGGGCCAGAAGAAAGAGTAAGATGATAGGAGTGCAAAACTCTCACGTTGGCAAGAGATACATCCACTTTTTCCTTTTCTATAATAAAATGAATTTGAAAAATAGAAGAAAAAATAATTCAGAGTATTTGTGCTTGAAAGATGAGTGCAAAGCTAGGCAGAGCTCTGGGCTAATTTTGGAGTACATAAAAACATTGACCAAGAAAATGAATGTGTCATGCAATCAGAAATGCCTAGATTTGTGCTCTTTTAGTGAAATTGTTTTTGCTCTGAGAAAATTCGTCTCGTGTGGCTTAAATAGGGTTGTAAGGATATTTACTTAACAATTAGCAGATGAGATTGTATATGTGTTTTTATATCTGTGTGTGTGTGTCTATGAGAGAGAGACGGAGGGAGAGGAATGGGGAACAGGGAGTCAATGAAGAATAAAAATCTGAACTGAAAATCCAAAAACACATTTTTGTCTATTTAATTTTAAGTAAATTATATATTCCTCTGTAGAGGAATTTTTTATCTGGTGCTTTTCTGTTGTTTCTCAACTTAGAGAAATCTCATTGTATTGATGCATGCTGAAAAGAAACTCATGGAACAGTGAGTATACAGGAAAAATAATCAGAATTTTACCACTTGTTTAGACATTTCAGTGCTTCTCTGAAATTTTGACTGGTGCTCAGCACAACGCTAGATCAGTGAGCTGGTATGAATGACAATGTTGAGACTGCGCCCAGGTTACTTTTGAAAAGTAACTGTGTTTTTCCTTGCCTGTTAACCTATTTCTGCACAATAGCTCCCAAAATTATCTGTGTTCATTATTATGTAAGGTATTTTAACTTAAAAAGTAACATGTAATTTAAAGCACACAGTTCAGTGTTCTCAGAATTTCTCGTTTTGAGACTGTGTAGGTACATCAAAGATTTCTGATGCTTCATTGCCTACGTTCTCCATGATGAAATTTGTGATTCTTTGAGCATTTATCTTGTGACAATTTAGGTCAGGCTGACAAATAAAAGTTTACAAAAAAAGTAAAAGAAAGGAAGAGTTGAATTCTTTGCTCACAAACATGTAAAAATTATGACTCAAATACGTTGTGACTATTTTCCTAAAACCACGTTTACATAAACTGTCAGTGATTAAAATTCAGAGACAAATTCTCTGCTCATTGTAGCATCATGTTCTTGAACGACAAAGATAAATGAGATTTTGGAAAAAGGTGGTTGAGACAAGAGTGCAGTTGAGTGGTTTTCTTAATAGATGCTCATCTTTCTTCTTGGAAGTTAATTGTCTGTTTGATAATTAAAGCTTAGTACAGTGTCTTAATCCCATCACTAAAAATATTGTATATAAATTATATTATAATGAATCGATATTAGACAACACAGGCTGTGCAATTAAGTTCTAACTGAAACAACAGTTCCAAACTGTGATGTGCATCCTTCATTTGGGAATCTTATAAAAGATGCATGCCTGTGGCCTGCTGACTCAGAATGTTTGTTAGTGGGGCTAATTGGGGGAAAAATAAACCTTTTCCTAGTGTGAGTCAAATACACATGCAAACATACTAAATTATAAGAGCAACTGAATGGGAACATTCTTGCTTGATAAGTTTAAACATTGTTATAAATTGCTATAAAATGAAATTTGACTTTTTAAAATTGATACTTTGTCACTGAGCAATATTAAACATTGAAAACATGAGTTTCCTGATAGGTGTCATGTAAAGGATCAATAAAACCAGGCTTTCTGTGTGTGGGGTGGGATAGAGTGGATGAGCAGTTGCTTAAATAAGAAGTTAGCTGTAATTGATATCTTAGAATATTACCCAAAGAACAATCTCCATCAAATGTATAATATTGTTTTTTTCTCTATGCTGTGTATCTACTGAGTGTATTATGTAACAAACAAGGGAAGAACTTGTCACAGATACGTTTATTTTTTAATTTATAGATTGCAATATTAAATTTTGTAGTGTGAAGTTCTGTAAATTTTGACAAATACACAGTGTCATGTAACCACCATTACATTCAGAATATAGAACAATTTCCTCACCGCAAAAAATTCCCTACCACTGTCCCTTTGTAGTCTAATCCCCCTGCCCCACCAGCTCCTGACAAACATCCATCTGTTCTCAGTGTCTAGAGATTTGCATTTTCCAGAATGTCATTTAACTCTTTTTCTGTCTGGCTTCTTCCATGAGCATGATGCATTTTAGATTCAGCCATGTTTTTGAAATTCAGTTGTTCATTCAATTTTATTTCTGAAAGGTGTTATATTCTATGGGGGCACTAGTACATTTATCTGTTCACCTGTTAAGGATATTGGGCTATTTCCAATATTTAATGATTATGAATAATGCTGATACAAACATTTGTATGTAAGTTTTTGAGTGAAGTAAAGTCTTATTTTCTTTAAGATCGAAGTCTTAGGTTAGATAGCAAGTGTATATCTAACTTTATATGAAGGTACAAAACTATTTTCCAAAGTGGCTGTATTCCCCACAAGCAATTTATGAGATTTCCAGTTGTTCTGCCTCCTTGTCAACACTTAGTATTATCAGCTTTTCATTCATTCACTCATTTATTCATTTTTATCCCTTCATTTTAGTCACTCTAAAAAGTGTGTGGAGAATCTCATGTAGTTTTAATTTGCATTTCCTTAATGACCAAAGATGCTGAGTGCATCTCGTGTGATTTTCTGTCATCTATATATGTTCTTTAGTAAAGCGTTTGTTCAAATCTTTTGTTTACCTTTAAAATATGGTTGTTTGCTTGCTAATTGTTGAGTTTTGAGATTCTTAACATTTCTTTATTTCCAGCTTTATTGAGATATAATTGACAAATAAAATGTATATATATTTAAGGTGTACAATATGATGTTTTGATACAGGTAAACACTGTAAAATGATTGCCATGATCAAGCTAATTAACATATCCAAAATCTTACATAGCTATCATTTTTTTGGTGAAAATGAAACACTTAAGATCTAGTCTGGCCTGGTGGTGTAGTGGTTAAATTTGCATGCTCTGCTTTGCTTTGGCTGCCTGGGGTTCACCAGTTCAGATCGTAGGTGCAGACATACACACCACTACAAGCCGTGCCATGGCAGCATCCCACATAGAAGAACTAGAGGACTTGTAACTATGATATACAACTGCGTACTGGGGCTTTGGGGAGGGGAAAAAACAAGCAGAAGATTGGCAACAGATGTTAGCTCAGGGCAAATCTTCTAAAAAGAAAAAAGGATCTACTCTCTTAGTAAATTTCAAGTACACAGTACAGTATTAATTATTAACTATAGTCACCATGCTGTGTATTAGATCCCTAGAACTTATGCATCCTGCATAACTGAAACCTTACTCTGTGACCGACACCTCCCCATTTCCTCTAGACCCCAGCTCCTGGTGACCACCATTCTACTCTCTGCTTTTATTAGTTTAACTTTTTTAGATTCCACATATAAGTGACATCATGCAGTATTTGTCTTTTTGTATCTTGCTTATTTCGCTTGGCATCATGTCATACAAATTCATCCATGTTGTCACAAATGGTGAGATTTCTTTCTTTTTTAGGCTGAATAATATTCATATTATTACATATATATGCGTATATATATATATATATATATACACACACATATGTATGCCACATCTTATCTATCCATTCATCTATCGATGAGTAGTTTTAGCATACAAATTCTGCACATATTATATAAGATAAATACATGAGCATTTCATTTTTTTTTGAGTCACTATAGATGGTTCTATTTTTTTAATTTCCATTTTCTAATATTTATTTTTAATATATAGAAATATGATTGATTTTTATAATACTGGTCTTATATCCTGTGACATCCCTAAAACCTTAATTAGTTCTATGTGGAGGTTTTTTGGTATAAATTTTGGGATTTTCCGTGTAGAAAATTATATCATTTAAAAGTAGAGACAGTTGTATTTCTTTGTTTCTAACATATACACCTCTCAATTATTTTTCTTAACTTATTGCACTAGAGAGAGTGGTCATTCTTGCCTTCTTCCCTATCTTAGGAGGAAAGAATTCAACTTTTCACCATTAGGTATAATATTAGCTGTCTTTTTTTAGTTGATGTATGTTATCAGGTTAAGGAAGTTCCCTTCTATTGTTAGATTCCTAAGAAGTTTAGTTATGAATGGATATTGAATATTATCAAATTCTTTCGCTTCATCAATTGGTATGATCATGTTGATATGGTTGATTACATTGACTGATTTTTGAAGGTTAAATTAGCTTTGCTTTCCTGGGATAAATTCCACTTAGTTATGAAGCATTATCTTTTTTACATATTGCTGTATTTGATTTGTTAATATTTTGTCAAGAATTTATAAATCTATCTTCATTAATGATTTCGGTTCATAGTTATTTTTTTTCTTATAATGGATGTCTCTATCCTTTTTTAAAAAAAAGATTAAATCAGGGTAATCCTGGATTTATAAAAAGAGGGAAGTCTTCCCATTTCTTCAATTTTCTGGAAGAGATTCTATAAAATCAGTGTTATATCTTCCTTAAGTGTTTGGCATGAAAAATAAAAGCTGTCCTTTTTGGGCCGCACACGTGATTGCAGAGGTCGTGCACTGCACACTTCCAGAATCAGAACCTCCTCCACTGAGTGCAGTGGCTCCGCTGTCTACCTGCAAACCAAGGCCATTCAGAAGGCCCCCACCCTCAGCCTGTCTGCATCCCATTTGCAGTCTTCTCTCCCTGGTTCACTACGAAACCCACTCTGTCATACAAAGGAGCACCATTTCCTAACACTATAAATAGCACCAGGACTTCCTGCAATAGCATGTACACTCTGGAACCGAGTCTACCTTGGGGTAAAGTGGCAAGAGAAAAAAAAAAAAAATAAATGTCTTAAAGTGTGAGGGGTTCTTCTCACAATGTAAAACAACAGAGGGCCCTTTTCCCAGTCTCTCTGAGCAGAGAGGCATATTATCTCTCAGTGTTTTAGATGCCTATGTGGCACCGACGGTAGATGGTTCAGGGATGGGTATGTGATACAGGGTGGACAACAAAGCATTGCAATGCATTTCACTCTACTCAGAGAGGTTAGTTCAAGTACAGGAATGTGAATCAATCAAAGACAGTCAGAGCTGGAGCTGGCCCCATGGCTAAGCGGTTAAGTTCGCATGCTCTGCTTCCTCGGCCCAGGATTTCCCTGGTTCAGATCCTGGGCGCGGACATGGCACCGCTCATCAGGCCATGTGCTCAGGTGCCAATCTTCAGATTAAAAAAAAAAATACCATCAGAGCTGATCTAGGGATTTTGTGGAACAAGCAGTAGATATGTTTGTTTATTCCAGTTCACTTAAAGCAATATACAAGCAAACCTGGAGATTCAGAGACTGTAATTGGGGCTCTCATGTACAGAGTATGTGTGAGAGTGAATAAAACTTAGAGGAGAGGAGAATCATAAGTGATACGCCAACATACACACATAGAAAGAAAGATAAATCAGACCCTGATGATATCATCTGATCCCTGGATTTTCTAGACACAAGAATATTTTACTCCTGGGCTATTCAGTTAAATGGTCCAATAAATGTCTCCTTTTTTACAGAGCTTAAGCCAATTTGAGTTGGATTTTCTGCCATTTGCAGCCAAAAATTTACTAATATATCATAGAATTCCTTCTGGTATCAAATATCATAATTCAGTCTTTTGCAAACTTACATGATCATAAAAATCAGTTAGTATTTATTAAAAATGCACTTTCCCAGATCATTCCCCTGGGCATTCTGTTTTAGTAAGGGTTTTGTTTTTAGGAATGGTCCAGAGATGAATCATATGATCAGGAAATATGAAAGTCATTATAATAGTACAATATCTGTAAAATAAGAAAAATATAATGTGCTATCACATCCCACTTGGTAAATATTATATAATTCTCTGACATGCGTAGCAAACCAGCATACAGCCACAACTTCATAAAGCCTTAGAGATGGAAGAAATGGTAAATATGATCTGATCCAACAGCCCACTTTTTACAATTAAAAAAACGTAGCTGAGAGAAATAAAGTCACACATACAAATCCCATATGGAGTTAGTAGCAGAGCGAATACTACATGAAAATCCTGCTAGCTGCAATTTATTTTATTATGAAAATCACATTTCTAAACTGGAAAAGCATTTTAAAAAGTACATAAATATCAGGATCCTAAAAATCTACCTTTATTCTTCATGGGCATAGAAAATTAAATAAAAGAGCTTATAGCATGTTTTAAATTCTTAGCATACTTTATCATGAATGGGCACTCATTATTCAACCATTATAACAATAATGAGTCTTTTACTAGTTAAACACACTTTAAACACTTATCCTAAGTCATGCTGTGATTTTGTAACCATATCCTCAAATGTTCATATACCAATCATTTTATTTACAGCAAATATTGAGAAATACTACTAATGAAAGAATTTTAAAATTAGACAAGGCACTTCTTTTAAATTAATCTAAGAATTAAAACAAGAAATTGTTTGAAGAATTGGGTGGTCCAAATGTGGTGGTTTCAAATAAGAAATTCACAGAATTTTATACACCGAATAAGGAGTTTTCAAGTTTATTTCCCAGTGTTCGCTAAAGAACTGTAAACCATATAGACTCGCACCAGAGTTGGCTGCTTAAAGGGGTTATATACAAGATCATATGATGGATTTACAGGAACAAAACTTGTTCGCATTATAAAATAAAGTATTCTAAACTGAACATCTTCACCATTTTTCTTCGCCTTTAGTAAAAATCAAAGCGATTACCAGCTATAGCTAAAATTGTTGGAGTCTCCCATTAATGTCACAAAAAGTGATATTCTAAACTATTTGTTACCATCTCAAAACTCCAACGTCCTTAAAAATATGTCATTGTACAGATAAAATAAGGCACTGTCATTGCTTGTTTAAAGGATTTTCTCAAGGTATTGTATATATTATTACATGTTGAAAATATACATATGTATTTTCATAAATATTGCAGTCACATAAATTCATTGCATATATACTTTGTCCTTTATAGTAAGTTTTTTGCCTAGGAAATGTTTCTGAGTGTATTTAAATTTAAAAGGGAAATCTTGTTAACTATTTTTAATGAAAATAAGCAAATATTCATAGTTTGGAATGGATTTGGAAGAAACAGTAAAAGTGTTTAGGCCATTGTACAATGTTTGTTAATCTTATGTTGAAATAAAAATAGAAAAATATTTAGTCCCAAGATCGTCTAAACCACTGTTTTCCAAATTTGGTTGTATATCAGAATTAACATGGATGCCTTTTATAAAAACAAATGCCTCACTCTAAGCCTATTAAATTGGAAGTTTTAGGAAGTGGTGCCATGGATCCTGTATTTTTTAAAGAAAATTTTCACCTTGGTGTCTGGAGGATGACCAATATGATGATCCCTGAGCTCCCTCTCTGTGGGAGTCCTCGCACCCTGTCTAGAGGAGGATGTGGACAGCAACATCTCCTCCTACATCTTGGGCAAAAAGCCTCTTTGTAGCCGTCAAAGGTTTGAATGTTCAGAAGATCACCAAACTGAGATGTGTTTCTGCATCTTTCTTTCAGGCAAACAACAACAGAAAAAATAAGGTTGATAAGATCTTCTGATGAAGATATTAGAAGTTATGGCAGTGTTGATTGTTAGAAAGCACTTTAAACATTCATGAATTTTAATTTAGTTGATACGGTGAAAATCAAGATATTTTATATAAACTACAATGTCTATGCATTTGTGATCTAGTTACAGAGAGTAATTCTACACATTCGCCACTAAGAGAATCAAAGACAGAGACAAGCACCGTGATGGCTTCTTAATATGGTTTACTGTAGTGCCTTTTAATATGTGTTATTTTCATCCTGTGCTTTTCCCAAAACCACAGAGTCAGTTTGGATCTGCAGGGATTAAGGATAGAAACACTGAACACATTTTCACGTGGTGCTTCCAGTTCTTGGAGGATTGAACTACCTTACCCCTCCACTGTCAGAATTTCAAAGCATTTGAGTTGATAGCCTCATTTGAAGCGTTATACTCTTGATTTGTAAATCTGTCTGAGACGACCTTATTATACGAATGACAGCAACCGGATTTCCATCTTTTAAGTGGTATTTCTACTCACTTCTTTGAATGAGAGAAGTGCAATAGCTCACTGAAGCATATGTGCTTGTGATTGTGTTTATTTTGAAGGACATCTTTTCCCTCTAAACTATAGTTTGTTATTATGAGAAATTCAAATAAAATACACTAGCGTATTTTAACATGTGAATTACCAAAGTTTATTTTCAACACGTTGAAATTACATGTTTATTTTCTCCCAGCAAGCAGTACCTCATGCCCTGTGAAAAAATGTATCAGATGTGCTATTTTGTCACCTAAGATAGTAACAGTTACCAGCTTCTCTCATTTTTATTTACTTTTCTTTGTTTATATAGCTTGGCTGTATTCAGCTGGATCATTTCTTTTTCTTATTCTTGTTGCTTTTTGATCTATTGAGAAACTTTAAAATAGCACTTTGTGAAAGCATTTAAGCCAAAGAACAGGAAGCCCAAAGTACGGATAAGGCTAAATAATTATTTTTATAAACTTTTCTATTGAAGAAGAACACATTAACGCTAGGAGAAAAATGTTTTGATAAACAAAACTGAAAAAATAGTAGATTGAGGCATATTTTTCAGATGACTTTGGAATTCAGGGTTTAACTTTTTATTTCCAACGTTAACAAATAATGGGTTATCATGGCAGAAACTCTCGTACTTTTTCTTCCAAAATTCCTTCCAAACTATGAATATTTCCTTCTTTTTGTTATAAATAGTCACCTGAATCCACAATAATCACGTATCTATTGCCCGTACAAAAACCTTGTAAAATAGTATCAAATACTTTGCCTCAGCCTTAATTTTTTTATTGAGAAGGATACAATCAAATCTTTTGCATAGAGAATAGTTGTGAGCATATTCCAAGGACACCTTAGTTTATCCTCAGGGTCTGCAGGAAGTGTGGCCAAAGTTCTAGCAAGCTTCCAAGAGAAGGAATAGAAAAATATCTATAGGACAAAGTGGAAGCTCCTAAGCTAGCAAGTGGCCTTGTCAGAAAGGAGAGGATCTGGAGCTCCTGAATAGTATGGGTCTCTTCTTTTATTGTGTTAATTGAGACTATCTAAGCTGGTCCTTTGCTCAGCTTTCCAAAGTGGGGAGGAAATGAGCCCCCACGGCCGTCCAGATTTGTCTCTTGGGTGCTGAGAGAGCAAAATCATCACTTACCTTCTGTGCTCCTAAAATCATATGCCTTTGGAGAAACTCTTTCTTGCCATAGAATTGTTTTCTAAGTACCAGAATTCCACTTTCTTCATTACATTTTTAATTGTTTGAGATACTGTAACCGAGTACTTTTAGAGAGTTGATCAAAACAGGATTGTGACATAAAAATATATTCTAATTTTTAAATCAAATCAAATTTCAAGATTTCAAGAACATCACAGCAATATTTTAAATTTCTTGATTGGCATATATACTGAAAATTCTGCTGCAAGTACATACCTTACCTTCTAAGCAAATAAATACAGAGGAAGATACATCCCAGAATAGGACTGATAATGTAAGGGAAAGGAGTCAATAGCTATTAGATGCTACATAATTCTCACTGAATTAATTCTTTTTTTAAGAAAATTTATTGAGGTCACACTGGTTTATAACATTATGTAAATTTTAGGTGTACATCATTATATTTCAACGTCAGTATAGACTACGTCATGTTCACCACCGAAAGTCTAGTTGCCATCCAAAACCATACACATGTGCCCCTTTAACCCTTTCGCATTCCCCCTGCCCCCTTCCCCCTGGTAGCCACCAATCTGTTCTCCTTATCTATGTATTTATTTGTTTATTTCCACATATGATGAAAAGATGCTCAACATCGTTAATAGTGAGGGAAATGCAAATTAAAACCATAGTAAAATAACACTGCACTCATTAGAATGGCTGAATAAAACCCCTTGAAAATTCTAAATATGATGAGGACACTGAGCAAGTGAAATTCCCATATATTGCTGGTGAGAATGCAAAATGATACAATCACTTTGGAAAATAATTTGGCAGTGTCTTATGAAGTTAAACATATACTTACTATACGATCCACCAATACCGTTCCTCAGTACTTACCCAAGAAAAATAAAAACTCATGATCGCAACGAAGCTTGTCAGAATATTGACTGCAGTTTTGTTCATAGTCACCCAAAACTGGAAAAAAACAGACTCTACTCCACTGGGTGAATGAATAAACAAACTGTGGTACAGCTGTACTACGGAATACTACTCAGCAATAAAAAGTAATGAGCAAACTGATACACAGAATGAATCTCAAACATGTCATACTAAAGTGAAAGAAGCCAGACGCAAATGTCTACCTACTGCATGATTCCATTTATATGGGATGCTGGAAATAGTAAAACTAAAGGAATAGAAAACAGGACAGTGGTTTCCAGAGTTTATTAATGGCAGTAAGAGAGAATTTAGGGGATTGATAAAACTGTTGCATATTTTGATTGATAGCGGTGCTTACTCAACTGCTTGTATTTATTAATACAAATAAAATTCTTCAACAGATCGAGTGAATTTTACTCTATGTAAGTTTTTAAAAAGAGAATTAAAATTTAAAAAAGAGTAGATATAAAATAGCAGATTAAATTTGTGCTAAGTAAGACAAAGAGTGAACTAACATTGCAATTAGAGAAAACTTGCCAAGACTCGCAACAGACTATTGTCACGGAGTGACACATAATGAAGTATGATGTGCTCAAAGGCGAGTTTCCCTTATTTATATTGTGACATAGGATAAAGTAGTCACAGATTGTCACCTGGCTTATATTTCCTGTCTTAAAATATCGCCATCTGATGGAAACACACTTTTTCTCTTTGTATTTAAAAAGACTTCAGAAATCATACCTTTAGGTTGGCAGCAGGGAATAGAAGATAGATTGGGGGCTGGGGAAGAAAAACAAAGCAATAATGTAAGAACCTATGCAGAAGCTGTCTGACAGATTTCTAGAGACAATATGACTGAAAAAACAATAAGTAACAACTAATAAATACCTCAATATGTAATTTTCAAAGCCTGTATCTCCTCTCATGTTACCAAAAAATAACATGGAAATAAAATGAAATATTAAACAATTTATTAATGAGATTCAGGGAAATTCCTACATTTACTTTGTTTCCACTAGTTTAATAATATTTGATTCCAAGTTTTCTAAAGGGAGTCTTCCCTCGGCAATCATTTTTGCTGCTTTTGCTCAAATTAAGTAATTTACCTCATTTCCAATGACATGTGTTTTGGTCTTAATTGATCCTAAAATATTTTGTACTTCGATGAATCCAACTGGGTTTGGCCTTAAAAGCTTTATTTTTGTTTTGACTACTTAATTATATTTTCTTGTAAATGTTCTTTAATATACTATATAATACTTTAAATGTAGTAATCATGTAATCAGGTATTGAAATCTCATGCATATTTTTAATGCAATCATCATGTATTTTAACACTATGCAAGGGAAAACAATATTTTTAATTCCATCCTTATCTAATAGCTGCAAAGATATAAATGTGATTTTCTAAGCAAGGTTAATTTTAAACATTAGGATGTTAATCTTATAATACTTCACTTCCCTTTAGTAATATTGATTTTATTATTTTGCAATTTTAGAATCAAATTTTAAAATATATCTGAAAGACAGTTTCATAATATACTAATTTTGAAGTTTAATTTTGCATTAATTCGATTGAAATATATTATAATCATCTCAAATAGCAAACTCAATCTTTTAAAACAGTTTATTTGGATAGCCATCTTTCTTTTGTATAAGAAAGATGTTCATATACATTCTTCTCATGCCATTTTACAATTTATGAATTAATCCATTGTTAATATGTTACTCAACTTTATCAATAACAATAATAACAACATTTGTGATTTGTAGTCTTGATGTAAGAATCTTGGTTTCTAAGATATGTAATGAATGGCTAAAATACGACTTGTGATTTGTTTTGTGGCTGCTACCCTTCTGCTTATCAGCCACAGCTAGTGCTCCACCAGTCTGTACAAGCAGTGACATTGGAAAGTTGCATATGTCGTCCATAAAATAATTTATAAATATTGGCAGACATTTAGCATCCATTCTCAATACTTTCAGAAATAACATTGTAATACTTTTCATTCCGTGGGAAACAACACATACGAGCAGTAAAGTATCATATTGACACATGATGTTTTCAGGTAATTGTAACGAAAATGTGCTTAATTGCGTTTCACCATACAACTGATTACTCACACCTTCTGCCATTGAATAAATCTTTCTTGAAACAGAATTTTTCTTAATAGAGTAAGAGAAAAGATGTTTTTTGGATTTCTTTCCTCCATTTTAGTAACCTCTCACAGCTGACAAGTTTAATTTCTTTTTTTCTAATAGTATGTGGCTTGGCATATTCTCTGGTCATTTGTGCTATTCCTAAAGAAACAACAGTCTCTTTTTCCTTTTTTAATGTTAAGGTTTTTGTTTTAACATTTAAACGACAGTATAGAGTTTCAAAATTTTCCTCTAAATGTTGGAAGTATACTTGGCCAACTTTATTACCATGTTCTATTGTAAAACATTCTATTCAACTTAACATTTCATTGTTTGATTACAATAAAAATAGTATTGGCAGATTAGGTACAGTGATAACTTTTTTGTGGCAGATATTTACAACCCAATTTGAAATATACAACTAAATATATATATTATATATATGTCAATGTTTAATATATATACCATTGACGATATATATTATTTGTAGCTTACATGTTGGAATAAGTAGTAAATCCATAAGAAATAAGTATTTTCAAATATTAATATAAAGTCATGTGCAAACACAGATTAGCAGGAACATACTGCACTGGCAACTAAAACCCCCAAATAATTTTGCTATTAGTGGTATGATTCCTAAAATTGAACTATATTTGGTAAACTTGGAGCCAGCTAGAGTATAATCACTCCTCATATTACTTATAGATTTATTTGTAGAAAATTCAATGTCAATAAAGCCAACCATAAGTATTTTTTGTGGAATTACATTTTAAAAGATATGTTTTAAATAGATTTTTAATGTACATCATTATCTATCAAGTCATTTGAAAGTTGTATGGGATATGAAACCATCATTTCTTGTTTTACGTTGTCGTACCCATGGCAGAATGTCTTGTATCTGTAAGACTTACCCACTAAATGCTAGCATCATCATCCTATCATTGAAACAAACATGGCTCCCAAATTCAGATAATGTCCCCTGGGAATTGCACTGCCCAGAGGAGATTTCACTACCGTCGACCATTTACCTCTATATCATTCCTGCATGCTTCCTAAAGAATCATATTGATTATGTCACTATTCTGCTAAAATTTACAAAAGTTAGCCTCCAGATTCTTTGGTCTGGCATCCAGTAGCCTCCATCACACAGCCCCAAAACCTAACTCAATTTATCTCTGCCAAGATACTTTATCTTAATGCTTTGGTTAACAAAGAACTTTTACTCTGATTGAACTGCTTTTCTTTTTCCTCTACATAGCATTTATATTGTTCTACACTCTACTTTTGGTATCTGTCTCTACTTTGATTTGCACATCATGCGGACTTGGTAGATATAAATTATTCATCCTAATTGGGTTTGCCTAGAATTTTTAGTCACTAGAAATAAATTCCTAACATTCACAACGTTATTTTTCTTTGCTACAAATATTACTCACATACCTACATCCACAAATAGAATAATATTAAGTTGTTAAGAAAATATTCTTGCATTAAAATCTTTGGGGAATACAGTGTGCCCCAAAGCACAAATAACAAGATGTAAATACAAAAATCTTTTCCAGATATTCAATTGCACCTGAAGTATGGCAACTTAATTAGTAGATTTGCTTGATTTTTAAATCATTTTTAATTAGAGAGTCTCATTCTCACTGGACTCCTAGAATTTCCACTGCATTTCTCTCTGCTCAAAATTGATGAGAAAGGGATTTAGGCCCAATAAAAAAATAAAGCTTTCAAATTCAGACTGAGCCTACATGTATGCAGTTGAATCAAAATGATCCATAGGTTTCAGTGGGGCCAATTTGCTATAAAGAGTCTGCGTGGTTCTCCCAGTGACAGAAAAACTAGAAATGACAGTCCCAGCTGTTGAAGACACAATGTGCATAAGTCACTGTAAATTGTATTTATAAAACCGTTCAGTACAGAGTGATCTACCATGCCAATGTACACTCAGCCAAAGATACTTAAACTCTCCCAAGCCCAAAGGATTCACTATGAAAGGAGAAATTGCTCTCCATGTTATATATGAATCCTTGAATAACAGCAAAGATATTCATAGCTTTATATTTATTAATGAAATGAATAAGGAATTAGAGAACAAAGAGAAATCTTAATGTCTAGTTTAAAAAAGGATAGTACTTAGCAAGTTGCAGAGACGATAAGAAAATCCATTTTTTTATATTAATTACAGAGTCAATAAATTAATTGGACAGGTTATTCCCCTCCTGGATAATCACAAATAGGAAAAATTGGGACTCGCATAGAATGGCCTGGGATTATACAAAACGAAACTCTTCATTCAACTCTGCCGCTTTTTAGCTTAGTTGTTTGACATTTTAGCTTAGTTTACTTTGACATTGTTCAAAGTATTTAATTTTTGTGGGACTTAGTTTCACCTAATTTCCTTAGGCCTCCTTTTTCTTATTTAAAAAAGAGTTGCTGGTCTTTATAACATCTCTCTATTATTAGAAATTCAAAGCTTGTTTATGGCCTATATTAACACAGGGTGTCTTGCTCGGGTTGTTTTCAGAACTAATCTTTTAATGAATCCTTTCCTTGAAAAATATCTTTGTATATCACATGCCTTGGTTTGCCACTTAAGTATGTGTAAATCTGACACACTACTTAAAAAAATGATACATTTTATTTTGTTTGCACAAGTATGTAATATTTTAGCTGAATTAATTGCTAAACATTCCCACATGGTCCTATTGACTTTATTTTATGTTTTATTGGAGTTGGTATAACGGAAATTCCACTTACCTCCTAAGGCACTTGTGCAGTGTTCATCCTGGCTTCACATGGGAAACAAACCACTACTCTAAGGCTAGATTTGAAGTCACCCATGTGCCTCACTCAATTCACATAAAGTGATGAAAATCGGGAAAACTCTGCAGCCAGCTAATGCTACTGCCATAGAGCATACACGTGACTACATTACATAAATTTGTATTGCAAAAACACTTTCACTTGCATAAAAGGGATAATCTGTCCTATAAAGTAGTGTAAATGATTGTTACTTATATAAATACATCAAATCAACATTTTTTTCTGTTAATCATAAGCAAAATCAAATTTTATGTATGTATATAATTTTCTAGAATAAACTAGATATCAATATATATTTGTCCTGGAAATAAAAATATCAAAAAGAAATCTTGAAGAACTTTAACTTTAGTAATAATATTGTACTGGGATAACCCTCCCATCATAAACAACTATAAAATAGGGTAAAATTTATGAGGCAACTCTTTCCAGGTTTTCACAATTGTCAGGTCAAGACTGCAATCCTGTTAGAAGAAAACTTCATGATTTCCCTACTAACTTTCCTCGCTCTCCACCTGGGGATAATTTCCCACTGTGATTCATTGAGTTACAGTCCAAAAGACGACAAGATCTCCTCCAAGATGAGGAGCCAGAGAAGAGAAAGCGAAAATGGCAAAAAGAGAAGGGAGGCACAGAATGGAGTTCCAAAGCAAAGGTGTGTGTGGACTATCTGGGAGTCCATGGCTAAGGGCTGGGTTGCATATCATCCAGGTGTGACTCCCTGAGACTTACCAGAGAACAAAGCTGAGAATAAGACACATGTTAGAAATTGAGTCGTGCTGATGGGCTTTGGAGATTTGGTCTAAAGGAAGTGGAGAAATGTTATTAATACCTCATTAACATTTGTATATCCAGTGCAAACAAGGCAAAGGCCCAATCATAGAAGTAGAGACCCACATAGGCCAAGGTTTACTCAAATCCCACTAAAACAAAGGCTAAAACCAAGTACTGACAAGATATGCTGGGGACTATAGCAGTGGAATTGAGTCCCAAACAGTGGCCAAAGGAAATATGACTATTAAATGTAATATTGTATCATGGATGGGATCCTAGAATGGGAAAAAAGTACGATCAGTACAGACTCAGAGATTCTGAACAAACTATGTACTTTAGCTAATAGTAATGTATGAATATTGGTTCACTAATTGTGACAATTGTGCCACACTAGTGTAAGATGATAATAAAAGGAGAAACTGAGTGTGTGATATATGGAAACTCTGTAAAATCTTTGCAAACTTTTTGTAAATCTAATATTGTTCTAAAATAAAAAGAAAAAATTTTAAAAAGGACTATGTAATACCACCTCTCAACCTACATAATGGCTAAAATTAGTGCACTTACCATTTGACAGGAAAGGAGGATAAGACTCAAAATATGTCAGAGGAACTTGCCAAAGGTTACAGAGCTAGTATATGTTGGTGATCTTAAATCCAGATGGCACTCGGAGGCCTGATTGCTTTCCACTGTGCGTTCCGACTCTGCAAATTCGTAGAAACTGAGTCCAGGCAATGACAGTCAATGACTGACTGCTGCAGACAGCAAATATAAAGTGCTAGGATTCTACTTATGGACGTGATTTAATCATCCCTCCTTCTAGTTTTCAGGGTTAAATAAAACGGCTGTAACTTTCTTCAGTACTTTTGCTTTCTTGATCAGAAAAGAAAACTTTTCGATTTGAGGCAGTGCCATTGCAGTTAATTCATTTTATAAAAACCCAAGAGCAATGAAAACTATCCAGGAGCATTGTGAGAAGAATTGTGAAAGATGTGAAGATCATCTTAAATTTAAAGTCCATTTCTTAGACTTTAAACTTAATACATCTGATCTCCTTACATGAAAAGAAAAAGTCATTCGTCAGGTGTTCCCCCTTGCAGACTGTCTCTGGGGAAAAGACTGTATACACTTTCATCTGTGGTTTTTCCAGGTTCTGTGATGTGTTTGCCTTGAGGCTATTTGCACATATCCATCTATTTTCCAATAAAACGAAACTACATCTGAGTTAAATCCAAATATTCCCCCCAAAGAATATTAAACCTGTAGAAGCCCTAAGCTTACATTTATTAGGTTTCAAGAGTCTTTTAATTGTGCCTCTTGGGTTGCTGAAGATATGCAGTCCAGTGATATTTAGGAACGTACGAGAGGAAAATTTTGTGTTCACGGGACAGTTTAGCGTCCCAGATCCTTATATCTCTTCTTAGGGAGTTAGACTTTCTCTAATTCTTTCTTGTTCTGATTTCTGACTGTTGCTAACTTGGTAGCATCTCTTGTTTTATATATATCCCTTCTCTTTTCTGCTCATTAACCCAAGTGTGGGACAAACTCATGTTCCCCATAGTTTCCCCAAACACATTTTATACAAGTCAGCTCTTTGTAATAAAAATTTAATAAATAAAGTAGATTTTCACTATTTTTATTTGCCCAGTATTCACTCCCCTTTTTCAGGACTAGTATCCAGATGTTGCATCTTCAATATTCAGGCAATATGCTTCAGGAAATCTCCCTCCAGCCTAGATCCAAGGGATGGTCATGCAGTCTCAGGAAGCCAAGCTGAACATTCCCTCTCTGAGGGCCTGATACACCTCAGACCAATCAGGTCAAAGGTAATAGAGCAGAAAAGTGGATAATGGAGCGCTATTTGAAGTCTGAACCAAGCCACGTCCGAAGCGGGTTCTAGTTCTTCATTTTTTAGTAGATATGATTTAGTGAATACTCTTTTTGCTGATGCCAAGTTGGATGAAAGTCACAGCATCTGCAATTAGAAAAATACCATTTGATACAATGTGCAGAGGGAGAGGGGACTATTGGGAACAAATTAACAGAGAGTAAATAAATAGCCCTGTTTGTAAAACATCATCTCATCATCACCATGAATATCTCAGAGAGTGTCTTTTATCTTCTTTTCCAACCCCCACCATCTTGCTGGTTCCCATTTCTTCTATCACAATTCATCATGTTCTGCTTTCTCTCCAGGGGTGGCTCTCTCCCATGTTCTCTGACTCGTGAAACTAAGCCTTTTGGTTAGTTTCTTATGCAGATAAGATGGAATTTTTATAGGATTGGTCAGCCAAATCTTGTTTTTTTAGTGTTAAAAGGCAGTACATGCACATAGTGCAAAATTAGAAAGGTGCCAAAGGATACACAATGAAAGGAAAGTTTTCCTACTCCACTATTTCCCAGACATCCAATTTCGCTCCATAGAGACATGCATTGTTACCAGTTCAAAAGCAGACCTTTGAGAAAAATCTTTGAAATTTTCTGTAGATTTTTAAAGAAATCAGTAATCAGTAGATTACACTTTCACAGAGCATTTCAAAAAAGAATATTGCTTCAAATAATTATAATAAATCATTATGCAAGAAATAGATAAAATAATTAGAAATAGAATTTTAGCTTCTGAGGGAAGTACACAGAAATTTCCTTTTATGTTTGCCCTTAAATTAATTCATAAAAGGGATTAATAAGTATGTATGAGTTAAATAAAATAGAAAAAATGATTCTATATCAGTTAGTTATGTATATTATTTTAAAATTTACATCAAAGAAATAAAAGAATATTATTATAAATTATATAAAAACATACATATTTTGAAATATCCAAATAAAATGAAATATTCCCCTAAAGCTAATTGTCAATTAATCAATATCTTGGTTTTATTTTTAAATTTCTACATCCCCAAATTAAAAATTAATTAGTCTTTATATCTCACTAAATTTTTTCAACCACAATTTAAAAAATAGATCAACTGTAAAAAAGCATATATTAAAAAAGAAAAATTGAAATGTCAATGAAATGTAATAGTATTATGTTTACTTTAACTAGATGCCTATTCTTGGAGCTTGGCATTGGCCTGGTCCAATTCTCTCCAACTCTACACGCATGCAAGAGACATGGACCCGAGGACAGATGCACATACACTCATTGTACCTTCTAGTTGTTTTACACTGATTTTTATGTAGTGATTTTCACTACTTCTTTTGATTCTGTGACATCCATAAAAGTAGAAGTAAAATCCTCTTTTGGTGATGTTACCAACATGGTTGAGCTAGTTCTGTCAGTTTTGATCTTTTCATTATTTTGCATTATTTCCATTATTTTGGATAAGGAATTTGTAATTTTGCTCAAGAGGATGGACTATTCTTTTTCAAGCTCCATGTAGTGCTCAATATGAACTCATCTTTTCTCCCTGTACACCTTATATTTTGAAATATCCAAACCACTAATAAAGCTTTTAGGCTGTACTTAGGTAGTAATTTTCCTATTTTATACTAGGAAAATTGCACTTTAAAGAAGCACATTTTACCAAGTATTAATGCTCTCATAATCTCACCATGACAAGCTACTTTTTGTCCCCTTCTCACCAAAGTAATGTCTTTTATGTAATAAGTCTGAAAGGTCAGGTCTCTAATGATCATGCAACTAGATGCATAGAATGTCCATTTCTAATTCCAAATAGAGCTAGTATAAGAGTAGAGAAAGGGAGCTGAACAATATAACCCATAATGAAAAGCAAATCAAGTTGCATTAGCCTGTTGTGGAAAAATGTACCTTTTGACTCCAGCATCATAGATATTGATTATAGTTCTAATAATGGCATGGTATTTTCTTAAAAGAGGAATTGAAAAATTGAAAACAGTAGACAGGATTTATTTAAAAATTATTATAGAGAAAAAAAAGGAGACAAAACAAGGCATTGTGTCAAGTTTAAAATTCAGTGCATTGAAAAGAAAAACATGCTTTCACAGGTTCCAAACTCTCTCTTCCATCAGCCTAGCCACAGTACAAGTATTTTTTTCTCTTATTTACAACCCAACAGTCTACTGCTAACAGCTCAGAACTTCTTTATTAGCCTGAAGCCGAGAACAGCCTTGAAGATGAGTAAGCACTAAAGAGGAGATCGTGGGGAAATGTTTGGGTCGTTTTGGTTGATTATTGCAAATGGACTGCTGAATAGGAGAATCATGGGGGAAGAATTAGAAAGTGTTGCAAATCTGAATTCATTATAATAAAGACAATTCAACAAATTCAACAGGGTTTGAAATGGTATTTTTTTCCCTTCATCTTTTTCATCAAGGAAGTATGTTTTTTGGCAAAAGATTTATGTATGGACTCAAATAATACCTTTAGTTTGTGAAACATTTATACTCAACAGAACACTGTCACATACATGACTCAATGTGCTTGGCATTTTTTCTTCTAAAAACTCACCCAAATATTTTGGCCTTATCTTTCAGCTTAGGTTTAAAAGTTAAAGATTGTCAAATGGTTGAGTTATCATCCTTTCAAAGCTTGCACTAATTGACACTAATTTTCAGCATCTCATTGTAGGGGAGGAAGACATTTCCTCTACCTTCTCTGGGTTTGTCTGGCCAGAGAACAAATTAAATTCACATGAGACAGAATAGCAGGAGAAAATTAAACAAAACTTTATAACACGTATACATGGGAGAGGTCAGGCAAGCTGAGCAACTTGCCAAAATGGCTGAAGCCCCCACCTTAAGTATCATCTCAGCTAATGACAAAGGAGGATGTTGGGGGTGAGGGGAGACAGTTACAGGAGGTTACCAGAAACAGGAATAAGATTATTATGCAGATTTAAGTCCTTGCATTTGGCATTGATTAAGAGTTTCTAGAGAGAATGTCATCACCTTTCTTCTTCCTGGTACAGAGACGGAGGCACCTTTACAGATAGAGATTTCCTTTACGATGTAAATGTCTCCTAACGAAGGGCGAGCAAGTTCCACCCCTCAGAGCCTCCTTCCCTGTCCCAGTTTATCAAAAGCAATCAGCCCAATAGTCCTCATGCCAAAGAGACATATCTTGGTGTGGCCAAGACCAGTCCCCCACAACATCTTCTCTTATCGTTGTCATCATGAAAGTATTGATTCCCAAATTCACTGTTTAACTTCTTAAATGATATAAGCAGAAATATATAGCAAAGTAAATATTGTTACTAAGGAATGACTGGACATCAGAGCTTTGGAAGAAGGTATCCTTAATGAATTGAAGACGTGCTACAGGAAACACGTGGGATTGTGTAAAGTGTGTCAGAGTGAGAGAGAAAAATATGAATTGGAGAGAAAGTAACTGAAAAAGAAATAGAAATGTATGTAACGTTTATTGAGAAGCAATGAACTGAAGATAAGGAAGGGGAAAAGGATATCAACAAACTTTTTAGTTTTTTCTGATCAGATTTTGATGATTATTTGTCTGTAGTTAATCTTTTCTTGCTTTAAAAGTTCACACAAAAAGATTAAAGTTTGCTTAACATAGCACACATTTCTCCTCTAATGTGATACTTAATCAGATTTCCTTTATTAAATTAGATTTGTAAGTTAAATTATGATAATTTAGACTGCAGCATGAACATTTTTATGTGGAAAAAGAAAAAAATGATCCTAATCCTCAAGGGATTGATTTCAAATTCTGAGATTTCTTAATAGGTTCCCTGATTCAGAATTTTCTACTTCTAGCAAATATTGAAATAGGTGATACTAATCAGAAAACGTATTCTAATTATATTTATAAAAAATATCAATTATTTGCATGCAAATACCTAACAGATATGGTACTGTTGCAGACATTTGGAATAATTTCAAAATTCTTGAACATAACCAAGAACCCAAGTATAAGAAATATTAGCTGTTAGTTTCCACAAATAGAGTGACTATTGACATAAATCATTGCCTTTATGCTTAGTTGGCTTCCCAGACCATAGTAGTTTAGAAACAAAAAGAAGAAAAGAAACTGTCAGCGGCGGACACAGTGACAGGAAGAATTGACCTTCAGTAAAGGAGATAATGAAAAACTCTAAAGTGGACACATAACTCTGTTTACTCAATTAATATTAATGAACAGATTTCCAAGTGCCACTGCCTTATCGAAAATTTAGTAAATATTTAATATTAAAAGAGATGGTCATGAATATACACATTATAATTATTTTCATAGTAAATATAGTTTAAATTTAAATTAAAACATTTTTTATTGCACTGGAGGTTTGACATACCTGGAAAATGTATTTATGTGAAACAAACATCTTTCAGTCATGTGCTTAAATTCATGAGTCTGAATCCGTCTTTAGTTTCCGAATAATCACATGGACTCAGCACTTAAGATGAGGAATGTCAATCAACTTAGGCTACATTATTTTTTAAAAAAAGATCCAATAGTTTAAAACAATACAAGTTTATTTCTCTCTACTCAGGCAATTCCATCAAGATCAGCTGTATTTCATCTCACCCAGCAGCTCAGGGTCATGGCAGGAGAAAACGAGAGAAGTAGCAGATCACGAGATGGCTCTTTTTTTAAAAAAAAATGATTGGCACTTGAGCTAACAACCATTGCCAATCTTCTTTTTTCCTTTTTCTTTTTTCATTCTCTTCCCCAAGTGCCCCCAGTACATGGTTGTATATTCCAGTTGTGAGTGCCTCTGGTTGTGGCATGTGGGACACCACCTCAGCATGGCCTGATGAGTGGTGCCATGTCTGCGCCCAGGATCTGAACCAGCGAAACCCTGGGCCACTGAAGCAGAGCGCGGGAACTCAACAACTAAGCCACAGGGACAGCCCCCTGAGATGGCTCTTAATGTTCCTAAGTGGGACATGTTACACGTTCTTTAATACTCACATTCCATTTGGCAAAGCAAGTCAGATGACCCAGTCTCAATTTTATGATTTAAAATGGATAATTTTTCTGCAGCAAGGGGCTTAATCAAGGAAGACAGTGAACATTTTGAGAATTAATAAGATCGACCAAAAAAGTTAAGATTTTATTTTTCCTTCATTCTGTTCTAGAGTTATTATCCAAGGATATTAAAATGTAGGGCATCATAATCAATAGGTTTAGATCACACTCAAATTTTGATCATTTTGATGCTAATAAATGAGATCAAGTTGCCATTGATCTATTACACAGAAAATATGACTTTTCTATTTTTCCTTTATTTGATATCTGCTTGAAATAAGTGTTTATATGCAAAAATAGCACAGTTCTTTGCTGATCAAAAGGAAAAAGTAATTTAAGGTATAAGTGCCCATTTAAGTATGAAGAAGAGTAATCATTTAGGCAGTTAATATTCTTTGAAGATAGAAATAAATTAATGATAATTTTTCCATCATATTTTTAAAAATTTCCTATTTTGATATAATTGTATATTCACGTGCAGCTGTAAGAAATAATGAAAAGAAATGCTGTGCACCCTTTACTCAGTTTCCTCTAATGGTAACATCTCACAAAACTGCAGAACAATATCACAACCACAATACTGAGACAATTCACCAATCTGATTCAGATTTCCTCAGTTCTACTTGCATTCATTTGTATGTGTGTATATTTACTTTTATGCAATTTTTCCACATGTGTAAAATCATGTACTCATCACAGTCAAGACACAAGATTTCCATTACCACTAGGACCCTTTGTGTTCTCTTTCATAATCATATCCATCTCCCTCCTCACCCTTTCCAGTACTAACCCATGACAAGCACTACTCTATTCTCTATTTCTATCATTTTGTCATTTCAATACCTCTGCATAGATGGAATCATACAATATGCAATCCTTTCGGGTAGATGTGATTTGACTCAATACTTTTCCCTTGAGACTCATCCTAGTTCTCCCATCTATCAATTATTAGTTCCTTTTTGGTTACTGAGTAGTATTCAATAGTATGGATGTGCCACAGTTTGCTTAATAAATCATTCCCCCATTGAAGGTCATCTGGGTTATTTTCAGTTGGAGCTACTATAAAGTTTGCCATTTTATTATTTGCATTCTTTTTGTTTCTCCTGGTTCTCATTCCTCTATTTCTCTTTTCTTATTTCCCTGTGGATTGTGTAAATATTTTTTAGGATTTCATCTTGAATAAGATGTTTTTCTCTATACTTTTATTAGTAATCTCTCTGAGAATTACAAAATACATTGTGACCTATCACGGCCTAATGGTATCAACCTTTTACCACTTCAAGTGAAATGTGGAAATGTAACTTCTATTTAGGCCCCTTTACTCTTCCCTCTGTTCAATATCATTGTCTTGAGTATTCGATGGTATTATCATTTTTCTTTCAATCATCAAACATGATTTAAAAAACTCATGAAAATAAAAATGGTCTATTGCATGTACCCATATTTTTGCTTTTATTATTGTTCCTCATTTTGATATTGCAAGATTTCTCTTTTTTTTTTTTTTGTCATCTAATTTCGGTTTGAGCAAATTCTTTTAGCCATTCTTTAAGGGTAGATCAGCTAGAGACAAATTATTTTAGTGTTCTTTAATCACAGAATATCCTTACTTCCCCTTCATTCTTGAAGAATGCTTCATCATATATAGAATTTTAGATAGGTAGATAGACGATAGGTAGATAGATAGACAGATAGATAGATAGATACAGTCCTTTGCTTTCAGCTCTTGAAAAATGTGCCAACTTCTTCTGATCTCCATGATTCATGATTTCAGATGAGAAATCTGTAATTTGAATTGGTGTTCCTCTGTAGGTAATGTGTCTTTTACCTTCGGCTGCTTTCAAGATCTTTTCTTTATCTTTTGTTTTCAGTCATCTAATTATGACGTGTCTTGGCATGGATTTCTCTGAGTTTTTCACCAATTTGGGGAAGAAATTAGCAGTTATTTCTTTGATTACTCTTTCAATTCCATTTTTTTTCTCTTCTGATTTTAGAACTCTGATGATATGAATACTGGGTTTCCCCCACGCACACAGGTCCTTGATAGTCTGTTTTCTCCTGTTCAGATTGAGTAAATTCTATTCATCTGTCCTCACCTTCACCCATTCTATCTTCTGTCATCTCCATTCTACTATTGAGTTCATCCATAAAGTTTTCATTTTAGTTATTGTATTTACCAGTGTTATAATTTCCATTTTACTCTTTCTTGTATTTCTTCACTGAGAGTTTCTTTTTTTCCTTTGTATCAAATAATGTATAATTGCTTGTAGAAGCAGTTTTATGATAACTGCTTTAAAATACTTGTCAGATAATCACAACATATGAAGTACTTTGTGTTGGCATCATTTGATTGCCCTTTCCCATCCAATTTGTGTTTTCCTGGTTCTTGATGTGATAGATTAGTTTTGATTCCTGGACATTGAATATTCTGGATATTTTTGCTAATAGAAGATTCTGGGTCCTATTTAAATCTTTTATTTTAGCAGGCAACTACACCATGTGGGTTTAGCATGCAGGTCTTGACCTACATTTGTGGGTTGTTCTTCCTATGACAACTTAATTTTCAAAACTTTTGCAGTGCTATTTTGGTCTTTTGGTTTATCTGGTGCCTCTGGGGCTCCCCTTATCATCTGCTGATATTGCCTGAATAAGCTGAAGGAGTTTCTCTAGGCTAGGCTTCCTGGGCCATGCATTTGTTATGGTGAAATCATTCTTGCTGGTGGGGCCTAACCTCTCAGCCTATGCTCGTGTGGCGGGATTCCCCCTTGCCAGTGTTCCACCCTAGACACTCATTTTCTCTCAATGTGTCAGGGATATCTCAGGCCCAGCAGGAAAAGACAGTTCTTTCCCTGTCTGCTTATCAGTGGGCTCCTGATTTATTCCCCTTGTCAATGAAGCTGGAATTACCTAGTGTTGTTGGTGAAACAGTCTTTCAATCTGGAGAAAAAAAATGAGTCTACCTTGGCCACCTTCTTCTACCAGTTTGGGAGCTGAGATAATGTGGGCCTGGGTCACCTCTTCTGCTATGTGGCGGTCATTAGACATCTTGCATCTATATTGCTCCTCTAGTTTTAGGAGAGCTAAAAGATTAGCTTTCCTCCTTTCACCTTTCACAGTTCCTCTTGCATTGGCTCTTGAGTTATCCCCAGGGATTATAATTGTACTCAGTGGGGAGGAGCAGGGAGAAATGAATGTATAACACATTCTCTGGATCAGAAGACCTTAAGGCCTATTGCTTCTTTTTAAATTAAAATTAGATCAATTTGTGAGTAAAGTCTCAGAATATTAATTTACTTCCATTACATTACAGAATCTAGTATTAAAATACAGTCAATGGTTAGATGGCACTCTTATTCATCTCAAACTAAATCCTACCAATTTTTTAAATTGAACTTAAATCCTACCAAATCCTTAAAGCCTTCTCTTATGAATTCATTTCTAACTAATCTTTCTTTCTGTTATATTTCCTTAATTATTTTATTTTATTGTCTTATATTTGTAATTAATCTTTCTTTTATTGTATGTCCACCAAGTAAACTATCAGCTTCTAGGAGGAAGATATGCATTTTATGTTCATTTTGATTATCTACAAGCCTTCAACATATACACATGCATACACAGGCACACACAAAATTGTATCTAACTTGAAGCCTTGACTTGACTAGCTTATACTTGCCAGGTGTTTTTTTTAAAGTTCTTTGTAAATCTTCTCCTTTCCAGGAAAGAATTATCCTTGATATCAGTGTTTTTATAGAGATCTTTGGGTTTATAGCATAGACGCTGGATGTACGAAAATAACTCACATATAAGCAATTGATTATTTTGCATCTTTATCTCACCTTCTCTATGGCTCTGGACCCCACTGAACACTATATATAAAAGTATTAATTATAGGTGTGAGCTTTTTTGTGGAATTTCTGAGAAGTCACTAATTTCTGCTATTGCTATTATGAAGGATTCAAATATCAAATTTTACCAAATATCGAATTTATTGAAACTGAAGATCCTGAAGGAAGAAAATAAGAAAGAACTCAGCAGATTGCTGCTTGAGGCAGTGGTAGAAGAGCTTACTTCAGGCCACTTTCTCATTGAAAATGACCATGAAATATAGCAAATTAAAAACAAAAAATCAAGGCATTGGAGAATTGCAAAAGCATTGAGGAAGTATCAAAGAAGCCATATTCCAAAGGACAAAGGTAGCCCATGGATGTGAGTAGTACATTGGT
This sequence comes from Equus quagga, assembly GCF_021613505.1. Taxonomy (NCBI): domain Eukaryota; kingdom Metazoa; phylum Chordata; class Mammalia; order Perissodactyla; family Equidae; genus Equus; species Equus quagga. The sequence continues at coordinate 96,811,570 of NC_060270.1, read as the reverse complement.
AGTGCTGTCTTTTCAAGCCATGTGCTGATTTAAAATGTGACTAAGAGACTGTGAAGTCAAAGGAAAAAGCAACAGCTGAGAAGCTGAACTGGCAGTCGACGGGGCTGAGGGGCACAATTGGAACTCAAAACCCACAGAGGAAGAGGGACAGTGGTAAGTGCTATGAGTTTATCATACAGCTTATTTCATAACTGATTAGAATAATCAGGCTCTGTCCTAAAATCTGACAAAATAAAGATAAGTATTCCTCTCTGGAGGAAGAGAAACATTGTTAGAGCTTCAAATTGTCTCTACATGCTTTTAAATACACAATATCTGTGATTGAAAAAATAACCAAGTATGCAAAAATACAAGAATTGAGACTGATCAATATCTTGGAGAATAACCAGACAACAGAAAGAGACATAACTGGAGACTCAGTATATGGAGTTAATAGAAATGAGCATTAAAATAACTGTGCTTAATATTCAAGAAATTAAATAGGAAGATGAAAAATCGCAGAAAAATGAAAATCATAGAAAAGAATCAAATGGAAATTAGAGAACTTAAAAATATTAAAATTAAGCATCCAATAGATTTAGTTGGAGTTATGTAGTACTGAGAGCATATTACTAAAATAAAAGATAGGTCATAGAAAACTATATACACTGAAGAATAAAGTAACAAAAATGAAGCAAAATGTAAAAAAGAATATATTAGAGATATAGGACAAGGCGTAAATATCTAAAATATGTAAACTTAGACTCCAAGGACGAAAGCAGAGAGAAAATGAGGCGCAATAAATATTTTAGGAAATAGTAGTCCAGCATTTTCTAAAACTAGTAAAAGACATCAAGCCACAGTTTCAAAACTTACTGTGAACTTTAAGCAGGGTAAGCACAGAGAAAAACAAGCCTGCAGCCAAAATAAAAGAAAGGAAAAGGAAACCAGCCAAAAGAAAAGAAAAAAATTAAACAGCTAGATAAAAAGAACACAGAGGAATGACTTCTTCAAAAGGATGAATAAAATAAATGACAAACTAGAGTTCTCTATTCATCAAAAACATCCCTAAAACTGAAGGCAATGTACGGACAAATAAAGACTTGGAGAAATTATCACCAGAAAACTGACATGAATGTAAATATTGAAGGAAGTTATTAAGTCAGAAAGGAAACAACCACAGATGGAAACACAATTAACATCATCACTGATGGTGAACAATTAAAAACATCCTCCCCTCGCCTGAAATTAAGAACAAGACAAGCCTGCCTGCCGTCATCGGTTCCATTTAGCATTGTACCAGAGGTCCTATTCAGTACAAAAGACAAAAGACCAGAAGAAAATCAAATGGAGTTTAATGATTGGCCCATGAGAAATAAAGCAGTCATTATTCACAGACAATACATTTGTATGAAATTAAAAGCAGGAAAGACAAATCTATTGCATTAGAAGTCAGATTAGGGTTATCTTTGTGGAAGAGCTAGAAGGTTGTGATGGAGAGTTGGGAAGAGGCATAAAAAAGATTATGGGGGCTCAGATGGTAGTATGTCTTGATCTAAACGGTGATTACATGGGTGTGTTCACTTGGTGAAAATTCACTCATCTCTATAGGTTATACTTTGATGAAAATTTGTGATGAAAATTTGTGTACATGCGTACCCACAAACTTATATACATGGAAGAAAGCAATCAGTGTACAAGCTCATCAGGAGCAGGAGTTTTTTCTAGAGCATCCCCTTCTAAACCAAGTTTAAAACTTCCATAATTGAAGCACAACTAATTTTTGAGTTACCATGCACACAAAACTATTTACAATTCTCTGCATGGGGGAATTAGAAATGATTTCTACTACTCATTGTTTTTATTTCCAATTATTAACAATCAAAGTGTATTGCTTATAAAGTGGGAAGATGAAAAATTACTTTTTTTAAGAAAAAATAGTTACCCATGAACAGAAAGGAAATAACAACCCACTGTGAGAAATGAAATGATAGAAACCAAAGTGATAGCATTGCCTGTTGCTGGTGACTTGAGTCCAGCTGACAGCAACTACCATGGCAACGTATGGAGGCAGGTGACATGTCCTTTCCTAGTTGTTCTCATGTCAGAGTGTTAAGAAAATGAAGGTTTGTTCTTAATGAGAAAGATAAAGGTAGTATCTGATGTCCGGAACTGATACAACGTTCACAGATAAATGTCAATGCTATTACAAGCTGTCCATTTTGTTCTCCATTTGGACATGAACAATCTTGCAGAATATCAAACTCAGATAAGGCTATTCTGAAACTATGATAAAATGACCCAAAACAAGGTCATTTCACAATTTTGTCTTAGCACAGACAAAATCAAGGTCATTTACTACCCTCAAAATGCCAAACAATCCCCTCTCAGCTAAAATGAGTGACTGCTACTTCTGTACCAACTACAACTTTATCTTCATTCTAGTCTCCCTTCCCTATAGAAAAGATTTGTTGAGGTACTGAATCATAGAATTGACCCTGATTTATGACAGCATTCATAAACATTCTAGAACAAGCCTCTTTTTCCTTAGATTCTTCCCCAAATCACCTAACCAAATCCTAAATCCTTTGAAATGTTTTCTCTAACACCTGATGCGTAGTGTCCCTCACTGCAACAAGTAAAGAACTTAATTTGTTTAACTTCATGTGTGTTCTTGGTGAACTTTTCTTAAAGGACAGTGACATACATAGAAGATTCTATTTTCTTGATAGTTTATTGACTATTGAGCGGTACTCAATTTTGGTGAGATTTACAGTCAAATTCCTTTCTATGCTATGCATTCTGGGTAAAAAATAGGACCTATAATGTTAACTTTTTGCCTTTAAAATATTAGTAACAGGAAAAGAATAACCTATGTTGGTAAACATTACTTGTTTACATGACCCAAGTAAATAGAGACATGGAAATAGTTTCTTAAAATTGATAATTACTAACATTTAAACCTAACAAAATTATAAAATTCACTGGTAGTCCTGATCCAAAACTTTCAGTGGTTCGGTTGTCATGTTACTTTTAATACAATGGATAAAATAATCATGTCTAAGTATCTAGATAACCTTAGAATATGACGGTAAAAAGATAATCCTATGCAAGTCACAGGGCTGGAAACTTTGTCTTCCAAGATAAAACAATCAAGGTCATTATAACTATTTTTACATTCACGGGTATAGAAATTACCCTTAAGCATTCAGGGAAATCTAATCAAAATAAAGTAGTAATAGTGATATTTTAAAGCATGGTGAACAATCTTTCCAGAGTTACTGTGAAAAGTAGCCGGACAAGTCAGAGACATCCTAGTGTTCAGATAGTTGGAGCAGGGGGTCCTGAAAAACTTGCAAGCATTCTGCTCCAGGAGTTCTAAGAAAGGCAGTAGGCATGGTTGGTAAAGGGTCATTGTCAGTCCCTCTCTCAAGCTACATGATATTTACCCCCTTGAAAATACTCATATGAGCTTACAATAAATGGCAAAAATCTGGTTTAGACTGATTAGATGAAACAAAGAAAACCAAAGTATGAGGACTCTTTACAGGAGAATTTTCAGTTTAAAACAATATACCTAAGAAATTTTAATACTTAAAACTCAATTTTACTTAAGAGAATAAAATGTCAAAACAAGGAGACAGCAAAATGCCTTATAATAATAAAGTCATGAAAACAAAGATAAATGGAGCCATAAATTGTGTGAATTTGTATTAGGAAGGACAAAACAGTGTGTTTGGTGTCAATCTTAGAGCGCATTTAAGATGAATGAAAGTCCTTAGAGTTTCTTTCACCAAAAATACATTTCTATTCAAAGGCTAATTACAAAATCTAATTGTGAAACATTTAATTTTAAAATTATAGTGAAATTAAATATAAAACACAAAAGAACATCAAATACACATTTAATCTGTCTTGTATTCTCTCTTTCAAATTGCCCTTTTTCTTCAGTATAAACTTCACTCAGATGCAGCAAAAGTACTTGATTGTCAGGTGGCAGAGTATACTCATTAAGAACGTCTTCAATTTTTGTCATATGTCTCTAACTTTATGTGTTTGTGTAAAGATTTAAATGCAAAGAGAGAAAGAGACTTTAAAAGTAAATTCTAATATGACTTAATTTAGAATATTCAGACGATTCCATGAAATTGAAAAGAACAGGCCATAAAGAAAAGGAAAAGAATATTCACAGATATGATTCATAACATCAAGTCTTTTCAAGTTGACTTATTAATCAATTGGCTGTTTAAATAACTTTTTGAATAATTACTGGGTAAATCTGGATAGAAAAAGAGCACGTAACAGCTGTGTTTAGGTAACTTCAGATGTTATAGCTGAGTTTTCTCCAGAGACCACTCACTCTTCTGATATGCTTTGGTATGCCCTAAATACTGCATTCTTTCATGAAAATAGTTGCTTTATATTTGCAGAGTGTATGCCTTACTCTATATGTAGATAGATACATGAATATGTAAAGATAATGTTTAGTTAAGTTTGTTCACATTACTAATTTGTAACTTTTAATCATTTCTGTCAGTTTATTATAGCATATTTCCTTATAGTCAATTCTTTTTTTTCTAGCTTTATTGAAATATAATTAAATATAAGTGTAAGTTTAAGGTATAGAACGTGATGATTTAATGCATGCAGATATTGCAAAATTATTGCCTCAATAAGGTTGGTTAACACTTCCATCACCTCTTATTATTACCTTTTTTTCTTTTGGTGACAACATTAAAGATCTACTCTCATAGCAACTTTCAAGTATATAATATACTATTCTTAACTATAGTCACCAAGCTATATATTAGGTTACTGAAAATATTCAACTTATAACTGTAAATTTATACCATTTGACCAGCATCTCCTTATCTCCACCTCCCAGCCCCTGGAAATTACCATTATACTCTCTGTTTCTATGAGCTTGGCTTTTTTAGATTCCACATATAAGTGAGATCATACAGTATTTGCCTTTCTTTGTCTAATTTTTCTCACTTAACATAATGCTCTCAAGGCCCATTCGTGTTGTCACAAATGGCAGGATTTCCTTCTTTTTTACGGCTGAATAATATCCATTGTGTCTATACCACATCTTCTTTATGCATTTATTGGTTTGTTTCCATGTCTTGGCTTATGTGAATAATACCTCAATGAACAGAGGAGTGCAGAAATCTCTTCAAGATGGTGATTTCATTTCCTTCAGATATGTACCCAGAAGGGGGATTGCTAGATCATATGGCAGTTTTATTTTTAATTTTTTGAAGAACCTCCATACTGTTTTCCATAGTGACTTCACCAATTTACATTCTCAACAATAGTGCACAAGCATTTCCTTTTCTCTACATCCTCATCCACACTTATCTCTTGTGTTTGATAATAGCCTTTCTAATAGAGGTGAGATGATATCTCACTGTGGTTTTGATTTGCGTTTCCCTGATGATTAGTGAAGCCGAGCATCTTTACATGTATCTGTTGGCCGTGGTATGTCTTCTTTGGAAAAATGCCTAATCAGATCCTCTGCCCATTTTTTAAAATCAGATTGTTCGTTCTGGGTTTTTTTGCTATTGAGTTGTATGAGTTCCTTACATATTTTGGATATTAACTCCTTATCAGATATATGGTTTGCAAGTATTTTCTCCCATTTCATAAGTTGGCTTTTCATTTTGGTGATTATTTCTTTTGCTGTGCAGAAGCATGTTAGTTTGATATAGTTCCACTCATTTATTTTTCTTTTGTTGCTGGTGCTTTTGCTGTCATATCCAAAAAATAGTTGCTAACACCAATGTTAAGGAGCATGTTTTTCGCTAGGAGGTTTACCATTTAAATCATTAGTCCCTTTTGAGTTAATTTTTGTCAACAGTATGAGATATGGGTCTAATTTCATTCTTTTGCATGTGATTATCCAGGTTTCCCATCACCTTTTATTGAAGAGATCATCTTTCCCCATTGAATAGCTTTGGTTTCTTTGTTAAATATTAGTTGATATTAGTATATACATGGATTTATTTCTGGCTCTCAGTTCTGTTCCATTGGTTTATGTTTCTGTTTTGATTCCAGTACCATATTGTTTTGATAGGTATAGCTTTGTAACAAAGTTTAAAATCAGGAATTGTGATGCCTACAGCTTTGTTCTTCTTTCTCAGGATTGTTTGGGTAGTCAGGGTCTTTTGTGGTTCCATACAAATTTGAGGATTGTTTTTTCTATTTCTGTGAAAAATTTCATTGGAATATGGATAGGAATTGCATCAAATCTATAGATGGCTTGAGTATAATGGACATTTTAACATTATTAATTTTTCCAATCCATGAATGTGAGATATCTTTTCATTTATTTGCATCTTCTTCAATTTAATTTCCAGTTTTCCTTCTGTTAGTGATTTATAGTTTCATACTATTGTGGTCTACTTTCATACCATTCATACCAAGATGCCTGGCATGTTTTCAATCTTCTTAAATTTGCTAAGACATGTGTCTTTTTTGTTTTTTGTTTTTTTTTTTCCTTTTTTGAGGAAGGTTAGCCCTGAGCTAACTACTGCCAATCCTCGTGTTTTTGCTGAGGAAGACTGGCTCTGAGCTAATAGCTGTGCCCATCTTCCTCTACTTTATATGTGGGATGCTTACCACAGCATGGCTTTTTCCAAGTGTGCCATGTCCACACCCGGGATCCAAACTGGCAAACCCTGGGCTGCCGAGAAGCGGAACTTGTGAACTTAACCACTGCACCACCAGGCTGACCCCACTAAGACATGTTTTATGACCTAAGATATATTCTATTCTTGGGAATGTTCTTGTGTGCTTGAAAAGAATATGTATTCATCTGCTGTTGGGTGGAATGTTCTATATACGTCTATTAGGTCCATCTAGTTTAAAGTCCAATGTTTCCTTATTGATTTTCTGTCTGGATGATCTATTGATTGTTGAAAATGGGATATTGAATTCCCCTACTATTATTGTATTGTTGTCTATTTCTCCTTTTAGATTAGTTAGTATTTGCTTAATATATTTGGGTGTTCTGATGTTGGGTGCGTATATATTTACAATTTTTATATCCTTTTGATGAGTTGAACACTTTATCATTTTATAATGGCCTTCTTTTTCTCTTGTTAGAGGTTGTTTTTCGTTTTTTGGATTTTTTGCTGAGGAATATTTGCACAGGGCTAATGTCTGCTGCCAATCTTCCTCTTTTTGTATGTGAGCCATCACCACGGCATGGCCACTGACAGAAGACTGGTGTAGGTCTGAGCCTAGGAACTGAACCCAGACCACAGAAGCTGAGCACACCAAACTTAACCACTACGGCACCAGGGCTGGCCCACTTGCTAGAATTTTTGACTTACAGTCTATTTTGTCTGATATAAGTATAGCTATCCCTGCTCTTTGTTGGTTTTCATTTGTGTGGAATATCCTTCTCTATTCCTTCACTTTGAGCCTATGTGTGTCTTTAAAGCTAAAGGGAATCTCTAGTAGGTAGCATATAGTTGGGTCTTGTTTTCTTAGTATATAGTTGGGTCTAGTAGTGATGAACTCCCTCAGCTTTTGTTTGTTTGGAAAAGTCTTTATCTTTCCTTCATTTCTGAAGTGCAACTTTGCTGGATAGAGCATTCTTGGTTGGAAATTTTTTTATTTTCAGCACTTTGAATATATCATCTCACTCTTTCCTGGCCTGCAATGTATCTGCTGAGAAATCCACTGACAGCCTTATGGGGGCTCCCTTGTATGCGAGGAATTTTTTTTGTCTTCCTGCTTTTAAAATTCTCTTTCTGTCTTTAATTTTAGACAGTTATATTATAACGTGTCTTAGAGGAGATATATTTGGGTTGAATATGTCTGGGGACCTATGAGCTTCATGAAGTTAGATGTCAATATCTCCCAGCAAATTTGGGAAGTTCTCAGTCATTATTTCTTTAAATAAGCTTTCTGATCCTTTGTTCCTCTCTTCTCCTTCTGGGATTTCAATAATACATACGTTGTTTATCTTAAGGTATCCGATAGTTCACATCAGTTTTCCTTACTCTTTTTTGTTCTTTTTTTCCTTTGTTCTCCAGTGACTGTATAATTTCAAAGGTTGTGTCTTCTACTTCGCAGATTCTTTCCACTGCTTGATTAAGCCTGTTGTTAATGCTCTCTGTTGCATTTTTCATTTCAGTCTCTGTATTTTTCAGCCCCAGATTTTCTGTTTGTTTCTGTTTTATTTTATGATTTCTATTTCTGCAAAACTTCTCATTTTGTTCATGCATTGTTTCCTAATTTCATTGAATTGACTTTCTGTGTTTTCTTGTAGCCTATGGGAGTTTCCTTAAAACAACTATTTTGAATTCTTTATTGGGCAAATTGTAAACCTCCATTCCTTTGGAGGCAGTTATTGGAGAATTATTGAATAATTTTTGTGGTGCCCTGTTTCCTTGACTTTTCATGTTCCTTGAGGTCTTTCATCACTGTTTCCACTTGTGAAGCAGTCACCTCCTTCAGTATTTACTAACTGGCAATGTGACAGAAATACCTTCCGCTAGCCCTGTTAGGCATTCTGAGGCCTTCTCAGACCTCTTCTGTGGACATTCCTGCTCCATACTTCTTGTTACCTCCTACAGAGGAATTCTTAAGGTTATATGCCTTCTCTCAGTTACGCAGAGCCATCCTCAGTGCTGATTTGCTCTCCCTAGGGCAGTACTGAATCCTCAAGTTTATGTGGTTTCTCCCAATTCCATACACTCAGGAGGCTTTTATTGTGTGCCCACTAGCCATCTATAAAGGCTTGCTCTTGCTGCTGTTGGGAGCACTCACAGGGAGCTGGCCATAGAGTGGCAAGGTGTGTGAATCATGTGCACAGATTATGGGGGGGGCCAATGGGACAACTGGAAAAATCTATAGGTGAGGTGTCCCCAGTGGCTTATGAGTAGAATTCTTGATGGAATCCTCAATGTGGTGAAAAAGATCCACATCCCTTTGATGCCCTTCAAGAGCCCTGTTTGCTATTCTCCTAGTCGCTTCCTGCCTCCCAGTCACATAGCATACCTTGGTATTTTGGACAGGGTGAGAAAAAAGTAGGTCTCTTTGGCAGCATCCTGCATAGCTGGGGAAGCCAGACACTCACCCATAATCTCTCACTTTCCCATGTGGGAGAAATCACAAGCCAAGAAGGTCTTTCTTGAAACTGGGCTGTGCCACCGTTGGTGAGGAATGACATGGGTAGAGTGAAACTGTTCCTCTTATCCCCTTCAATGCATCTGATCTTAGATTTTTTCTGATCCAATAGTGTACTATAATTTCTCCACTGGACTCAGCCTTTCAGAAAGGCTCTCTTGTCTCTGGGTAACTGTCTAAATTGGTGTTCTTTGGGGAAAAGATGGTAGAAGACTCATTCTGCCATGATGATGATGTCACTCTCCTTATAGTCATTCTTTAAAGTCAATTTCTTATAGAACATTTAGTTCATGCTCTAAGGTGTCACCATTTTCATAAATAAAATAATCAGTTTATTTGACTTTTTACCATGGTAAAAATGCTTTGTCCCACTTTCTGATTTCTAAGATTCATGAAAATAAAAACTATATAAAGCAATTACAGTAAATAGTAATTAATATATAGAAAATACACTCACGGAGCACTACACTAATAAAATGTGATAATTAGACAATATATAATATTTAATAATTATGTTATTTTCACAAAATTTATTCAGTTAATCAGAAGTATGAAGGTTGATTTTAGATTTTATACATTGAAATAATCATAAATATTGAATTTGTGGACCATGCTTTATTACCAGAATAACGGAAATTATAAATCATTAAGTTATAAATTCCATTTTTACTTAATGAAACTTAGAATATTATTAATAGTAAGCTACAAAGAAATTATACCGTATGTCATAAATTACTATTGAACTCTATTTAAGAATTTTTTCAAAGTGCACAAATAAGAATAAAAATGTTTTCTCGTATGAATTCCAAATATGCTTCATCTTCATTAGTGGAAAGTGAGCAAGATAATAAGACTTCAAGATTTCCAGGGTTTTTTTGTTTTTCCACTTCTTATTTCAGACATCATATTGCTCCATTTATTACAGACCTGATCTTGTCTTTCTTTCTAATTCAATTATGTTTATTTTTCCTAATTTATTTGTATATTCTCACTTAAAGAATGTTATTTTCCCTGCAGGGAGAAAATGAAATTGCTCCCCATACGTCATTTCTATTCTCTGTTCATAGGTACATACACACTTTTAACAATTGATCACTCATTTACTAATTACAATCAATGTTTTTGAAATAACAAACCACATAATGAAAATGTTTACATTATATCTTATACATATTATATATTTATTAAAAGAAAAAGTTATAAAAATTAATTCAATTATGTACATTTATAATTTAAACAATTGAAACTTTTGTCTTTATATCATGATGAAACGAAGTGCCTGCCACTTAAATAGCTTTAAAATGACAAAATTTCACATGTCATTTTGAAAGTCATACACTGGACAGATTAATAGCACAGTTTGAAATATTTTCCCCTTCAGGGGAATCTATTAACCCAACAGATTATAACAAATGACAACTGCATCGAGTTGCAATTTATTGTTGCACAGCACAATAAGCTATCACACAATTATAAAAGAAATTATCAGTTGCTTACATTATCAGCTCATGTAAGATTTTGGACTATATTACTCAGACTCAAATTTAAAAGTAGTGGTTCTCAATTCTGGCTGATATATTGACATGTCTAGACAATTTTAAAAATTTGGGGGCCAGCTCGGAGGAGTAGCAGTTAAGTTCGTGCACTCTGCTTCGGCAGTCTGGGCTTGCCAGTTCGGATCCCAGGCGTGGACCTAGCACTGCTTATCAAGCCATGCTGTGACAGGCATCCCACACATAAGATGGGCATTGATGTTAGCTCAGGGCCAATCTTACTTAGCAAAAAAAGAGGAGGATTGGCTGCGGATGTTAGCTTAGGGCCAATCTTCCTCAAAAAAAAAAAAAAATCTGACGCCTGGTTATTTTTCCAGTGATTCTGACGTAAATGCTCTGGTGTTGGGCCAGGGCACGAGCATATTTTATAAAGTTACCACCATAAGTATAAATTATAGCCAGAGTTGAGCAACATTGCCTTAAAATTCAGCTATGTGTTTACTTTAAACATATTTTTAGTTAAAATGAGTAGTTATTATACCTACAATTCTTAAACTCCACAGCATGTTACTAACTATGGCTAGCTGTGATATCAGTTCAGCATTTCAGATTTGGAAGAAGAAAAGAGTTCAACTCTGTGTCAAAAATAAGTCAGGGTGAAGATAAATAATTTCAAAGCAAGTTGAGAAATCATAACATTTAAAAAGTGTATTTCTTTTTAAGGTCATAAATGTCTATTTCAGTGAATGAAATACTCTACAGAATGATATCTGAAAAACACTATCTTTGAGTCAGACCAACATAGAAACAGAGGCTCTGTTGTTTAATACTGTGTCCATTATTTACTTTCCCTAAACCTTGATTTCTTCTTCTGCAAATCAGAAAAATCCCCTATAGTCATTTTGAAAATTAATTTAAGATAACAAAGAAATAATTAGTAGGTACACAGTGAATACCAGGTCTTCCTCAGAGTGTTTTTACTTTTTTTGTGCATTCCAAAAATAATTATACAACTAAAAGTCAGATTTTTCGCTCTTGAGTAAAATATGTATGAGTCTTTTTTGAAGCCCACTTAGTAATTATACACTAATTAACTAGTTAACCCAAACTAATTAAACCAATAAAGTAAGAATTGACTACTGAAATTGAAAATGGATTTGTTTTATAAATGGACCCACCTGTAAATATTTTATGACCAACCCAAGTCTATTCAAAATATGATTTAATCAAATTTTAATTGGCTGTCCAGATTGCATAGGTATATCAGTTATGTAAAGTAAATTACATCTCTAGTTTTTTGGTATCATTTGATGGTAGAAAATGTTCCCTTTGAATTATTAAATAGAATACAATTTTTTTTTTTTTACCTTGGTCATATAATATCTTCTCCATTATATGCACATTCACAGTCTTCTTATTATGCTCTTTATTTTCAGGCTTAGAGTTTCTGTCTTTGGCCAATATATTCAGAATTCTACTGCAAAACTGTATGGTCATAATTTTAGACTACATATTTTGATTAAATGAGACAAGATCTACTAATTTCCTAGAGATCCAGAGAGGCTATATTCAAAAATCGAAAAGGGTTCTCTATTCTATAAACTGGCTCCCTTGTTCAGATGCCCAGCCTTGCAGGCTCAAGTTCAGGATGGGATACAAAATGTGGCCGCCTATGGAATGGAACAGTCTGAGTAACTTCCGGAACACAGGGCTATGTTGAGGCATAGCTTTTTCAGTATAAGGAACAGAGTGCCTTTCCTTATTCTAATTTCCTGCTGTGGCTAACTACCCTCTTTATGCTTTAAGTCTACAGGTTTTAGCAGTTTTTGAATATCATAATCTCTCTTAATTCCGTGCTTTTACATTTGCAGTTCTCTCCATCAGGAATGATCTTCATTTTTTATTCCCCTAGGTAACGACTCATCATCCGTTAAATTCAACTCAGTGTTGCCTCTTCTGGGAAGCAATGCCCACGATCTGCCTCCTGACTGGGTAGAGGCTGGCCTGTGCTTCTGATAGCATAGCATCCTTATTCCATTTAGAGTACTTCTCAGAGTCCACAGGTATTGCTCATCTCTGGGTAGAGATCTGGCCCACAGACAAGTTTATTCTCTTACATAGGTAGCAACAGTATTACCAATAATTAACAACCAGGATGTTTCACACACAAGTCCAGATATATAACTTCTTGGGAAAAGTGGATAAATCCAGTAACACTGATGTGACAAGACAATAATTGTCAGGATTGAGAAGGTGCTGTCTCCCAGACAGGGTGTGACTAGGTACTCTCCAGTTCTCAAAAGTCCCACACAGCCTAGTTTTCTTCTAATCTGTAAATTTCTTTCAGTTTCCTTAATGATGTAGCACTAAGAGCTCTTATCCTGGCATTGTTAAACTTTTGATTTTTTTCTCTGATGTGATCATTTATTAGGTATTCTTTTTTTTAAAGATTTTATTTTCCTTTTTCTCCCCAAAGCCCATCTGTACATAGTTCTGTGTTTTTAGTTGTGGGTCCTTCTAGTTGTGGCATGTGGGATGCCGTCCCAACATGGCTAGATGAGCCGAGGATCTGAACCGGCAAAACCCTGGGGTGCCGAAGCGGAGCACGCGAACTTAACCACTCAGCCACTGGGCCAGCCTCCTTATTAAGTATTCTTAAGCAAGGCACTTAGTCTTTTTGCTGCTTATTTTGCTTATCTGAACACAGTAATTATAGCATTATCATTCTATATTTCATAATAAGGTCATTTTTGAAGATTAAATGTGTTAAGTTGTGTGAAAATGACACCGAGTTAGCATGAGAAACTCCAGGTCTAACCTCCTTGCCATGGCTTATTCTTGCAGTGTGCTTTGGAGAAACACTTAGAACTACACATAGGCTTCACAATGCAAATAGAATTTACAGATTCTTAAAGCTCAGATAACCTCACGGTGGGCTCACACTAATGTTTTGGCTAATTATGGGTCCTTCAAGTTTATCACAGGGAAACATGTCCAGAGACTATCAAGAAGCTGAAACTTCCCAGACCCCAATTCCTGGGCTTCCTGGTGCCAGAATCCACCATCTATCATGGAGGTAGACAACCAAGGACATCCACCTGTGGATTCCCTTATCTCGCCACCCCCTTCTTGGTAAGCAGGCTCACAAGGTCAAAGGCGGGCTGATGGGAAGGCACTAACCTGCAAGGCCACATGCTCCCCCTCCCCCACGTAAAACCTCAAATAAACACCCCTACCTTTCTTCCTTTGAGGAGGTAAATTTGAGTCTTAACTCCCATCTCTTCGTCTGGCCACCTTTCAATAATAACAAAAGCAACTTTCCTTGCAATAAGCCTGGTGTTCCAGTTTTTTATTTTTGGCTCCTCTTGTGTGGTGGGTAAAATGAACCCGTGTTTGTGTTCAGTAACAGAAATACTATATAACTTTAATTTCATTACATATATATCTAGGATATTATAGCTTTTTAAAAACCATATTAAGACTAAATTTAATGCTTTCTAGCTAAATGTTTAGATGTGCTATGTAATTATCAAGACAAAAATCCAAGATCAATACTATCAATGTAAAAATTGCATTTAAAAATCCAGTTTTATTGAATAAATAGGATAATTACAAAATCGTAAAATCATAAAAATAATGTCAGCAGAATATATATGTATATATAAAAATCTCATTTAAGACACATCAACCACTATATGCAAAGAGTATTAGGGGGATTGAACAAAAGGAATTCTTCACCTGGTAATAGATAGTCAAAGTGTGTATAGTTTATGTGAAATGACGAAAAAAATCTATAAGGATAACTTTGTTGTGGCTTTTGGTGACTATAAACTTCATGATCTAGAAAGTAATGATTTAATAGAAAGAAAAATAAATTATGTCTATGGTTTATTTAGTAATGTTGGAAATCAAAACTAAGCATAATCAAAGATTTATTACTCAAATCTAATTAAATTTAATGAGGAGAAAAATTCATCAAATTAATAACACTTATGCTAACTTAAAATCATTAACAAGAGTACATTAATCATAAAGAAAATCTATACTTATAATTTATGCAAAAGAAATAATATTGTGACTTCATGAAAAGCAAAACCTACAGAAAAGATTAAATATTGAAAAACCTTGTTCAATTTATAAAATCATTGTTCTGTGACAGAGTATTACATGCAGAACATTCTAATAGAAGCTTAGTATATAAAAGAGTATACCAATTAATATCAAACATTTTATGGAGTGAGATAAACATTTAAAAATTTGAAAGACTTAATTTAGTTTTCTCTTTTTTTCTATTCTAAATTCACATTGAACTGTAAGAAATGCGACATAAATAAAAACAATTTTTTGAGATGTATTGTTTCAATTTTAACACTTTCAGCATTTTTGGATGTAGTAAGATTCAAGTGTCTTGAAAATACGTTCCAGAAAAATCGAATTTTCCTCATAGAGTTATTATTTCCAACAAACGTTTATTGCAGTACACCCTAAAGGGCAAAGAGGGAAATTCGTGACACAAATGAATCACACAGGTGATAACACAAGACATAGTGAATTTGTCTGTTTTCCTCTCAGCAGGGATCACCAGAAATGAGGCAGATTTTCTTCTCTCTGTTCTATCTAATGATGAACATTTATCTAGCTCTTTTGTGACTAAACTTTTATGTTGAAAGATCAGTGCCGGCCTCATGGTGGCAACATCTAATACAAGCAGCACTCCAACCCTCTCTTCTGGTTCATGATTTATGTTCCAAACATACCTGAAACTGCTCCAGATCCATTGTAATTCAAACTAATTTTGCACTTCTTTTTCGAGTGCTCTTGATTTCATCTGCCCCCATTATCTCTTGTTTTTGCTGGTTTGCTTTTTTTTTGAGAAGCTTGTTCATGTGGTCAAGGAAGGAGAAACACTCAGATATTTGGAAACATATAGATTTGTGACAGTCTACTCAGACTTCTTTGAAAAGACGTAATCAGTTTCCCTTCTCTACAATTAAAACTTAATACCTAGAATATAGCTTCTCATTGCTTAGGGAAAAATTCCTGCCTGATCCAATATGTCATCACCACAATCTGCCTGCTATTTCTCTCCCACAAATTTTCCAACCCAGCATTGTGTCAAAACCACATTGAGAAGTATTTATTTGGAAGTTTGAACACCTGAAAAATAATAGGAATGTGCTTTTAATACACATAAACACACATGAATGTTTGGGACAAGGGCCTTATCTATTAAAATTTGCCATTACAGTCATGTTGGATGGCTTCTGGTTTGGAAGAGTCTGGAATAGGGAGAGAGCGACAGAGAGACAGAGATAGAGAATGAGTTCCAGTTGGAACATATTATCTTTAAAACTATGGTGGTGTGCACATGAGAAATGCTCAGACAGCAGTTGTATCTGAAAATCAAGACTGAGTCCAGACCTAGAGATAACTATTTGAGAGTTATCTCTATGAAGCTATGGGAGGATTTGAGAAGTATGTATATGTGGCATATCAGCAAGGCTGTCCGTAACCTGACCCACGTCTATTTCTCCTTCTGCTCCTTTGCTGTAACTGACCCTCTGAGCACATTGAACAATTTGTAATATCTCAAATGCATCATATTTCTTCAAGATACTACCTGGAATGACCTCCATCTTTTCTCTCCCTACCTAATTTCTAGAAGATTTCTGCAGCTCATTTAGTACCCTGCTGGAAAGTTTACATTTGTAAGATTTTCCATGACCTCCGGAATGGGAATGACTCACTGTATTCACCGATTCTTCACTTTAGCATTTTCACATTAATTGCAGCCATGTGTTTAATCCTCTCTCTGCTCTTGGGCTCCTTTAGGGAAGGTTGTATTTTACTTATGCAGAATATAAGCAAATTTCCAACACCTTTGCTGAATACATGGATTAGTTAATTAATTAATTACAAACTTAACAGGCTTTCCTGCTAAGTCACTATAGCATATTTGCTTTTGTAAGAATTCTCCAAATATTTCATCACTTGGACGAGGTACAAGTAATTCTAATTGTCCTTACCTGGAAATAGACTTGATTTCATCAGAGCCATTTTTAAGTCAGTGGTAGAAAAATTGCAGAGTAGTTCATATAACAACTCAGTTGTAGCTCATATTACTCCTAAACTTGTCTTTGGTGATAACAATGTATGCCCCCATTTAATTGATCCAGATCATATTTGTTTGACATTTACTTAGTGCTGTATTTCTTTCTTTCTCCACTCTCTCCAGTCCTGGTTCCCAAGGAATCTCATGGAGGCCATGGCCTCATAGCAAAGGGATCCCACAAGGGTTGAAATTCCTCTCCAACTGGTTTAGCTATAATTCTAAGAGTGTGGGGCAATACCCTTCACCCATTTGCTTTTTTGTCTCTGTCCTCCTGCTATGTGTCCTAAGATATATATGTATTTTTGGAATCACATAGCAGAGCAAGATAACTAAAGCACACATGTTCTGACCAGATGACAAAAAGGAACTAGCAAATATCAGGGAGATTGCAGAGATGAGGGACACTAGAAAAGCAAACCCTTAAAGTTGTTTATGAACTCCCTGGCTCACTTCTACATGCATAGATCTGACTCTGATCAACAAACCAAAGAATTCAAAAACTGAACTAAAATATAGACGAATAGCAGCTGCCTTTATAATCACTGTCCAGTCATCCACTGTGTAATCATGTTTTGGTCAAAGATGGACCCCATAAGGTTAGTACCATATAACCTAGGCTTGTAGTAGGCTATACCATCCAGGTTTGTGTAAGTATACTTTGATGTTTGCACAATGACGAAATCACCTAATCAAGCACTTCTCCGAATGTATCCCATTGTTAAGCAATGCACGACTGCATTAGTTTCCTATTGCGCTTTAACAAATTATAACAAAATTTGTGTTTCAAAACAACACAAACTTTTTCATACAGTTCTGTGGTCAGAAGTCTAAAATGAGTCCAATGGGGCTAAAATCAATGTGTTGCCAGGACAGGTTTCCTCCAGAGGCTCCAGGAAGATTTGTTCATTCTTTGTTCCAACTACTGAGGCTACCAGTATTCCTTGACATTCCTTGGCTGGTGGCCACATCACTCTAATAATTTGTTTTAGTCATTACCACTCATATTTATATGGTCAAATGTCCCTCTGCCTCCCGCTTATGAGGATACTTGTGGTTGCCTTTGGTATCCACCTGGAAAATCAAGAATATTTTCTCCTTCTCTAGATCGTTACCTTAATCACATCAACAAAGTCCCTTTTGCCATGTAAGGTAGCATTCACAGGTTCTGGGGACTAGGACATTGATATCTTTGAGGGTCATTGTTTATCCTATCAAAGTCACTGAATGGCACACATAGGGACAGATCCTAACAGCACAGCAAAGGCTTGGAAAACTGAACCGGCATTGTTACCACAGCCCATGAAAGGTGGCTGAAAACTTTTGGCCTTTATCTCATAAAAGTGTAAATACTCTCCTTAAGATTTAATCAAGATTCAGATTCCCATAAAGTAATTCTGAAAATTTCCAGGGTAGAATCTAAAATTGCTCTGCATAGAAAGAACCAGGGAGACAGTAATAAACACTATCTAATATCCTACAATACACAGATCAGGCCACATGTCCCCGACATACATGCACATAAACAAATACACAACAAATCTGGTCAAATGTCAAAAATGCAAAACTGAGAAACCTGCCATACAGGAACAGTATTTTGAATGACTGTGGATTTCCCACCACAAACTGTGAAGGCCAGAAAGAAATTGTACAATAATTGTAAAGTGTAAAAGAAAGGAAATTTCAACGCCAAATCCCACATCCAGTGAAAATAGACTTCATGAATGAAATGAAATAAAGCCATTCTTAGAGGAAAGAAAACTGAGGAGACTTTTTGCCAGCAGACTTGCCCTAAGTCACCAAAGGAAGTTTTGAATACAAAACAGAAATGGCTCCAGAAGGAAACTTTGAAATTAAGAATAAAGGAAAAACAACCAAAATGATGCATATCTGGGTAAATATAAGGGATTGCTCTTCTCTAGAGTTCATGAAATATGTTTGATGTTTAAATCAAAATATATAATATTGTCTAACGGGGTTTTCAATGTTTGTAAATGTGATGTGTAAGATAACCGTAACATAAGCAGGAGAGGGTGAAGGGACATGAATGGTGGTTCAGATTTCTACATTATACTTGAAGAGGTGAATTATTGACTCTAAACAAAAGTTAAGTATTTGTAGTTCAATCCATACAGATACCATTAACGAATATACAAAGAGATATAGTCAAAAATAAAAATGCAAATTAAAATGAAATGCTAAAAATTATTCAAATAACTCAAAAGGAGGAAGAAAAGGGAGAAAAAGAAGGCCAAAAATAAAAGGGAGTGAATAGGAAGCAAATAATAAAATTATAAATCTAAATTAAATCATATCAATAATTATATTAAATGTAAATTATTTAAACATACCAATTAAAAGACTTTGTCAGAATTGATTAAAAAATGACCTTTTGCCCAAGCACTCACATTCATTGAGTGCAGGCTGTATAATCCATGAGTAGCTCAGTCTTTTGAAAGATGTCAGTTCAAAGGGTACATAATGAAATGTATTTACAGAAAAATGAAGCCATCAGTTCTGATTTGATTACACAGAATTTTAATGAGGATTTATCATCAAAATCATCTCAGGATTCTATCTAAATCTTGAGATTGTGCAAATATTTTTAAAATATTTTATGAAGAATATGCAATTATGTACTGGGGGGCTTTGGGAGAAAAAGGAAAAAATCTTTAAAAAATTTTTTATATACTTAATAGATATTTATTGAATGCTTATTATGTCTAGAGTAATATAATAACAGTGTGGTTATGTATATTATGTAATAGTTTATTTTTGTGAATAATATATAGTCTATACTACATTTGGAGTTTATATTAAGCTGTGTGGTTTATTTAATAGAATTGGAGAATATTATTTTTAAATCAATATCAAAGTTTCCTTGACTATAAACTCCTTAGTCAGAAATATAAGCACATTAATCTTCAGAAAAAACACTGTGCTTCTCATGGCAATTCACATAATGACCTAGTTTCCGGAAAGGTTTTTTGGTAAAAAGTGAGGTTGCTTATAGAAAAGTGTTCCTAACAGAAATGTTTTCCCCTGAGCTAATTTGAATCAAAATACTGCTATAAATATTTCACAATTATTAGTAAAAAGTATGCTGAGAAAAATCAAAACAAAAATAAAGCTTCTGCCTCAAAAGAGTGCATTATTTGCTAGTGGATTCAAGTTGGCACCGATACTGGGACAGAAGGAAATACCTAGAATAGCAACAACAGGCCCTTCAGGCTCTATGAATCAATTTTCTCCCAAATACCACACACCTGTTAGTGTGTGTGTGTGTGTGTGTGTGTGTGTGTGTGTGTGTGTGTATGTGATATTGTCAAGGGGTCTGGGGATAAAATAATTTTATGAGAGTTGAAAATATTTGTGTGAGCCCATTTAAAAAAAATTATATAATTTTATACCAACCTCATAGAATCAGAGAAAGAAAATTCCAATTTTGTTGAAGTATTTAAGGAAGACTCTTATTTAAGGAAGTTTCTGCAATGTGTTCAACAATGTATTTAGGGAATGTAATCATCTTTCTTCTTTTATTACTATGCATTTATAGACCAATCATCTAACAAAAATAGAAGGTTATTGAAAGTTAAATATCAGAGTGAGGTCATGGCTCCCTCTATTTGGCTTAAGATTCTAGAAAGATTAATAGTTAAAAGAGCAGAGGTTTGAATCTTTTCAAATATACTTACCAAAGATTTACTCCTCAACCTCCTCCTTGCCTCCACCATCACCCCTCATGCTCTCCACATCACATACAAGGATCCACAAACACAGTGTGGATTGTTATTTCCTGAATTGTGGGGAATATAAATGTGATGGTAAAACATTTCAATGGTTGTCAGTAATCTAAATGTGATCTCCTTGTTGTCCAGTTGTCCCTGATGGTGCTGGGAGCGGAGTCAGTTGTAAAGAGTAAATGAGATATAAGTGACAGTGGGTCCTTTAAGAGAACTTCTATGTTAAGAAACTGTGAAAAAATAGTATCAACTAGTTCCTTGCATTTTGTGATCAATATACACACATGAAAAGTATTTGAGGAAGCCATTTGGTTCAAAACCAATTCTGCCTGAACTTGTTTTTCCAAAAGAGCCTGATGTGGCCTGTAGAGCATGCATTTTACATCTGTTTTAAACATTTTCTATGTCCCAAAGACAAGAATGATGCCCTTAAAGATACGGATATAACTTCTCCCTAAATCGGCATTTTTTTAAGGATAGGCATCTCTTCCTGAAAAGTAAGGATTAATTACCAACTTACTGTGCTCTGTTGTGACCACTGACCTGCTAACCACCAACCTGCTGTGTCAGATAAGCATCTCATGACAGCAGTAAAAGAGATAGTCCTGTCATATGTGACGTATGCTCTGTGTTCCATGACAGTATATAACCACTGTACACCTCTCTTCTTTGATGCCCTTCCTTCCTTGGCACCATGCTACAGTCCTCAATCCTGGCTCATAATAAACTCACCCCAATTTTGATTTATAGATTGATCATGGATTATTTGCACACTGCTTAAATTCCTGTTCAAGAGTGAAGAATTCCTTTCTAGGAAAGGACAGGATTTTGTTGCAGTTCTGATCTGATCTAGAGGTGAGTATAAAAACAAAGAGAGTTAGAAAATGTTCTATGCCATTAATAGGACTGAAAGTTTCTCTCAAGATTAATTCAATTATCAGGGAGCGAACTTCTGGACTAGTTTAACCTCCAAATAATAAATGGGGTCCTCAAGGAAAAGTCTCCTGGGTGATTAAACCCCATCATTTAACGCAGATTAGTTAAGAGCAACAGATTCTGAGGCTGTCCTGCGCCGAGACCTGCAGTGATGTCGAGCGCTTTTTGTCTCAAGAAGCATGTGATTACTGTGTTTACCCAAAAAAAATCACTGAATCTTATGTAATTCTACTTTCTTTATGGAAACTTTGGCAATAAAAAGTAAACTCTAGGAAAATAGAAAATGATGGGGAAAATAGTAGTTCAGACTAAGTGATATAATGTGAAATAAATTTCCATGTGGGGAGAAGTAGAAAGCTATCAAGCGTTGTGGAAAGTACTAACAAAGTAATAGAATTCCAAGTCTGCTCTCTATGAATAAAGGCCATATTGATACTGCTTCCTGGCTGATATCTTAATTCTTTTCAAGTGAGTGTACTTCCTTGGTTCATATTTGAGTTCATGTCTTGAGATCTTACTGATGCGGGCTCGGTGAGCCAAGGAGTCCAAAGAAAGGTTTCTTGGACTCTCAAGGTCTTATAATAGTGCTCCTTTATTCAGAGAGTAACATGGGGACAAGACCTATGGGCAGTAAAGAGCTGCAGCATGGGGACAGGACCCATGGGCAGTCAAGAGCTGCAATGTGTTGAGGGTAGAGCTAAATTTATAAGGCATAAGTATGTGAGTTATTTCTTTGCAAAACAAAGGAAAGATCACATAAAAGAAGTTGTCAACATGGTATCAGTGAAGGTGGGGTCTGGTTATCGAGTGGTCTTATAACTTTGGATATGAATCAGGTCGGATCAAGTCAGGACGTCCTATGCTTCCCGGAGGATGATATAGATTGGTATGCAGGGCAGGACGCGTTGGCCTCTCTCTGGGGCAGCCTTGATCCTCATCATTACTAGAATTTTTATTTCTCCTCTCTTCTATGTAGAAGGTAACCCAAATTTGAAATTAATTTTATAATTCTTGAGTTCTGGGGTTTTTTTGACCTT
Organism: Equus quagga; assembly: GCF_021613505.1. Classification (NCBI taxonomy): domain Eukaryota; kingdom Metazoa; phylum Chordata; class Mammalia; order Perissodactyla; family Equidae; genus Equus; species Equus quagga. The sequence continues at coordinate 96,789,132 of NC_060270.1, read as the reverse complement.
AGTTTCAAGTCTATTCAATATCTTCGCATTGCTAATATGTTCCCAATGACTAAAGCTGGAACAAAGGTATCTGCTATCTAGGCAGGTGCTGAAGTAAATCTTCTAATGATATTGAGATAAATGCAAATTTAGTGTAATCTACGTTCCCTCTTAGCACTTATTTTAGTTCTCTAGTTTGAGGAATTTTGCACTATCTAGACCAATTACAGAAAAAGTATGTGATTAGATGTCCTGTATGGAGGAGGTGCATCCTAAAAAAGAAATTAAGATTTTTGAGAGGACTCCTGGAGATTCAGAAATTACAAAACAGGCAATGGTGGGGTTTTGGTTCTCGAACCATTATGGTAATGATGTGGGGTCGGTGAGCCGAGGAGCAGAAAGAAAGATTTCTTGGACTCTCAAGATCTGGCAGTAGTGCTCTTTTTATTTAGAGAATAGTGTGGATTAGCATGGGGACAGGGCCCATGGGCAGGCAGAGCAGCTGCTGCTGCCCCCGCTGGCATGGGGACAGGACCCATGGGCAGGCAGAGCTGGTGCGTCGGGACAGGACCCACGGGCAGTCAGAGCTCCTGCTGCTGCCCCGAGTTGTGGGTTAGGGCTAATTTTATAAGACAAGGGTATGTGAATCATTTCTTTACAAGACAAAGGAAAGAACATGAAAAAAAGTTAAAATGGTATCAGTGCAGGTGGGGTCTGGTCGTTGGGTGATCCCATGACTTTTAGACAAGAATCAAATCAGATTAAGTAAAGGTCAGAAGCCACCACCCTAAATCAGTTACATGAGATTGCAGACAGCAACCAACTTAAGTTCTTGCCTTCCCCATTAAGAGTTTCTAGGGATAAGGTCACCTCTCTTCTTCTTCCTGGTACAGAGAGGGAGGCACCTTTTACAGATAGAGATTTACCTTACAAATGTAAATGTGTCCCAACAAGGGCAAGTTCCATTCCTCAGAGCCTCCTTCCCTGTCCCAGTTTATCAAAAGCAATCAGCCCCAAACAATCCCAATGCCAAAGAGACATATCTTGGGGTGGCCAATTTCAGGTCCTTACAATGTCATCCCCCTTCCTTCACAAATGCAAATGTCTCTCAAAAGGGCAAGCAAAATTCCAGTCCTCGGAGCCTGCTTCTCATCTGTAGTTTTAAAAATAACCAGCCTAAAATCCTCATCATAAACCGTTTTAAAATTAAGCAGCCTAAAAATCCTCATCAGTAACATCCCTTGGAATTTGAGAAGAAACATTGGCGAAAGAGAGCTGGGGAAGGGCAGGAGGAAGGAATGCGACACCATGTGGTTGACACAAACTGGAGTCACTGAGGAAACTTGAAAATTCTTTGAGCAGTATTGTAGCTGATTCCAGAAGATCTGATAGGAACATAGCTGCACAATATCAAATGGTGCTTCCCTTGAAAGAATGTTATACTACTGATTGACCTAAACTTTTAAAAATTTTAATAAATATGTCAGCTTTGGTAGTTCTTAAAAAAAACCTACTAATGAAGTAGCTGCTTAGGCCTGCTACGTCAGGAACTTATGACACTAAGGTTGCCACTACAAACATCTACAGAGAGTAGGTTTGGAAGAACAAAAGCTAATTATGGAAGGTAATATATATAAAACACTTAGAATATGTATATATATTTGACATGGATTAATATATAGTCAATAAAAATTATATATAACATAATATATATAAGCAGATGAAAAATGCTAAGTACTATAGATGCCGAGAATAGATGTTTGTTGACACATTTACTGACTGACTAAAGAAATCCCAGGGGCCAGGCCAGTGACATAGTGGTTACGCATGCATGTTCCTCTTCGGCTACCTGGGGTTCGCCAGTTCAGATCCGGGGTGTGGATGTGGCACCGCTTGGCAAGCCATGCTGTGGTAGGCATCCCGCATATAAAGTAGAGGAAGATGGGCCTGGAGGATAGCTCAGGGCCAGTCTTCCTCAGCAAAAAGAGGAGGATTGGCAGCAGTTAGCTCAGGGCTAATCTTCCTCAAAAAAGAAAAAGAAAAGAAGAAACCCCAAACATGAGTTGCATATTCATTTTAGCCTACAGACTGGAGGATCTGACTTTGAGTTCTAAGAAAGGGCCCCAAAAGTAATATTCCATTTACCAATCTGAGTTGTGTACCCATTGAACAAGACAAAGGGGTATGACAAATAGACATCAAAATATCATCCTAATTACAAATAAAGGCTAAATACTAGAGAAGATTAATTATTTCTGAGACAATTAAATTTACTCACCCACACAGTCCTGGGTAATACTGGATGGGGGCATCCTGTCAAGATGGGATCCTGCCCAAAGACTTGTAGAGAAGGAAGGCTCTGTCCTGCAAGCAGCTTGATCCCCAGAGAAGGAAATAAATCTAGCCTATGCCTGTTGAGTTTCCAGCTGATCAGAAAAGCTATTCCTTTCCTCCAACAAATAAGTGAGGGATCAGAAAGAGAATAGCAATGTTATATTACAGGAACTTGCTCTATTTTTAAGGGAACATTTGAGAAATGGAATAAGCATTATCTCAAAGAAAAAATGTTCAAATCATCCATACCTATGATATATGATACCAGTTCAACACAAGGGAAGCCATATTGTACAAAAGAAATCATATTGTAACTTTGAATAATCTCTTATTAACTAACCCAGCTGGATGCGCACCCTCCGGGAGATCTACCTGCTCTGAAGGTTTTATGACCCCTGCTTGTGTATGTGTCTCCTAGTTGTGATAAGATGATAATTTTGTTCTTTTCAGTGATGACATTGGGACGAAGAGTCTATGCTGAGTGCCATCATCAATGACTACTGAAAGATCTGGTGTGGTGACTCCCAGTCTGTAACACCAGAGGGTCGACATTCCTCACCCCTCCCCTACAACCCACTGGCCTATATAACTGCTTCAAGATTCCATGCCCCACTTAAGATGGTTCTTTAGGACACTAGTCCCCCATCTTCTGATTTGCTCTCTCTTGTCACTTAACAAAATGCCCTTTCTCTGCCACCATCTTGCCTCTTGATGACTGGCTTTTGTCTTTCAGCGAGCAGATCATGCCTTTTGTGTGGTAACATCTATATATACAAATATATATACACAAATACATGCATGTGCACACTCATACACATATATAGACAGTTACAATATACTGTAACAAAGACTCTTACATTGAACTACGTATCTATCATTTCACAAATACCACACTGTCCTAACTATTGTAGCTTTACAGTAAGTTTTGAAATTAGGTTAATGAAAGCCCACCAACTTTTTATTCCATTTTAAAATGTTTTGCCCATTCTAGTTCCTTTGCATTTAGATAGATAGATAGATAGATAGATAGATACAGATATGATCTATCCAGATGATAGAATGATCTATCTGTCTATCTATCTATCTATCTACCTATCCATCTATCAATCATCAGTTTGTTGTTATGCAAAAAGTTGCTGGGATTTTATAGCTTTAGTGAGGCATCATTGATACAGAATAAATTGCCATATTTTTTTATTGCAGTAACATTGGATTATGACATTATATAGCTTTCAGATGTATATCATAATATATTTCGAATTCTGTGTGGATTACATCATGTTCACCACCCAAAAACTAATTATAGTCCATCACCACTCATGTGAGCCTAATCACCCCTTTTGCCCTCCCCCCTCCCTCCTTCCCCTATGGTAACCAACAATCCAGTCTCTGTTGCCATGTGTTTGTTTGTCGTTGTTTTTATCTTCTACTTATGAGAGAGATCATATGGTATTTAACTTTCTCCCTCTGACTTATTTCACTCAGCATAATACCCTCAAGGTCCATCCATGTTGTCACAAATGGCCGGATTTCCTTATTTCTTATGGCTGAGTAGTGTTCCATTATGTATATATACCACATCTTCTTTATCCATTCCTCCCTTGATGGAGACCTAGGTTGCTTCCAAGTCTTGACTATTGTGAATAATGTTGCAATGAACATAGAGGTGCATGTATCTTTATGCCTTTGAATTTTCAAGTTTTTTGGATAATTATCCAGCAGTGGAATAGCTGGATCATATGGTAGATCTATTCTTAATTTTCTGAGGATACTCCAAACTGCTTTCCATAGTGGCTGCACCAGTTTGCACTCCCACCAGCAGTGTACAAGGGTTCCATTCTCTCCACATCCTCTCCAACACATTGTTTCTTGTCTTCTTAATTATAGCTATTCTGACCGGAATGAGGTGATACCTCATTGTAGATTTGATTTACATTTCCCTGATAGCTAATGAAGTTGAACATCTTTTCATATACCTGTTGGCCATCTGAATATCTTCTTTGGAGAAATCTCTGTTCAGATCTTTTGCCCATTTTTTAATTGGGTTGTTGGTTTTTTTGTTGTTGAGATGTATGAGTTCTTTGTATATTTTGGATATTAACCCCTTATCTCATATATATACATCAAAGTGATACATCACATTAACAAAATGAAGAATAAAAATCACATGATCATCTCAATAGATGCAGAGAAAGCATTTGACAAGATACAGCATCCTTTTATGATAAAAACTCTAAATTAAATGGGTATAGAAGGAAAATACCTCAACATAATAAAGGCCATATGTGACAAACCCATAGCAAATATCATTCTCAATAGAGAAAAACTGAAAGCTATCCCTTTAAGAAGAGGAAGCAGGCAAGGATGCCCACTTTCACCACTCTTATTTAACATAGTATTGGACATCCTAGCCAGAGCAATCAGGCAAGAAAAAGAAATAAAAGGGATCCATATTGGAAAAGAAGAAGTGAAACTGTCACTCTTTGCAGATGACATGATTTTATATACAGAAAACCCTAAAGAATCCACTAAAACCTGTTAGAAATAATAAATGAATACAGTCAAGTTGCGGGATACAAAATCAACATACAAAAATCGGTTGTGTTTCTACACACTAACAATGAACTAGCAAAAAGAGAAATTAAGAATACAATCTCATTTACAATTGCAACAAAAAGAGTCAAATACCTAGGAATAAACTTAACCAAAGAGATGAAATATCTGTACACTGAAAACTATAAAACATTATTGAAAGAAATTGAAGAAGACACAAGGAAATGGAAAGATATTCCATGCTCTAGGATTGGAAGAATTAACATTGTTAAAATGTCCATACTTCCTAAAGCAATCTATAGATTCAATGCAATCCCTATCAAAGTTCCAACATTTTTCACAGAAATAGAACAAAGAATCCTAAAACTTATATGGAACAACAAAAGACCCTGAATAGCCAAAGGATTCCTGAGAAAAAAGAACTAAGCTGGAGGTTCACATTCCCTGATTTCAAATATACTACAAAGCCATAGTAACCAAAAACAACATGGTACTGGCACAAAAACAGACACACAGATCAATGGAACAGAATCGAGAACCCAGAAATAAACCCACATATTTATCGACAGCTCATATTCGACAAGGGAGCCAAGAGCTTACAATGGAGAAAGGAGAGTCTCTTCAATAAATGGTGTTAGGAAAACTGGACAGCCACATGCAAAAGAATGAAAGTAGACCATTCCCTTACACCATGCACAAAAATCAACTCAAAATGGATTAAAGACTTGAGTGTAAGACCCAAAACCAAGAAACTTCTAGAAGAAAATATAGCCAGCATGCTCTTTAACATCAGTCCCAGCAACATATTTTCAAGTCCCATGTCTGACCAGGCAAGGGAAACAAAAGATAAAGTGGACAAATGTGACTACATCAAACTAAAAAGCTTCTGCACAGCAAAGGAAACCATCAACAAAATGAAAAGACAATCTAAAATTTGGGAGAAAATATTTTTAAATTGCCATATTTAAAGTGTACAATTTGATGCATTTTATAGAACCATGACCACAAAAATGATAGTGAAATTATCCATCACCTCAAAAGTCTCCACATGACCCTTTTTAATTCCAACAACCCGTACCTCCCATTATTACCATTCACAATAAAACACTAGTCTACTTTCTATTATTTTAGACTATTTTGCATTTTATAGAATTGCATTCTATATAAAGATGGACTCATACAGTATGAGCTCTTTTTGTCTGATTTCTTTTAGGTAGCTTGACTATGTTGAGATCCATCCATGTTGCAGCATGTGTCAGTAGTTCATACCTTTTTGTTGCTGTTGTTGTATCCTGTAGTGTATATCAGTACTTTATTCCTTTTTATTGCACAATAATATTCCATTATATGGATATACCACAATTGTTTATCCCTTCAGCTATTGATGGACATCTTGGTTTTTGTTTCTAGTTTTGGGCTATTTTTTATAAGTCTACCATGAATATTCTTGTACGTACCTTGTATGGATATATGCTATCAATTGTCTTGAGTAAATACCTATGAAAGGACTTGATAGGTCATACGGTATGTACATGCTTAAGTTTTTCAGAAATTGCCAAATTGTTTTCTAAAGTGCACACACTATTTTATTGTCCTACCAAAAGTGTATGAGAGTTCTAGTTCTTTATCTCCTTTTCAACACTTGTGTGGTCAGTGTTTTTGATATTAGACATTTAAATAGTGCAGAAATGGTATCTCATTGGGGTTTAAATTCGCACTTCTGTAAGTACTAATAATGTTGAGTATTTTTTCTTTTGCTTATTTTCAATCCATGTATCTTTGGTAAAGGCATGGTCAAATTATTTAACAATTTTTTCAGTTGAGTTGTTTGCTTGTTTTATTATTGAGACTTGAGAATTTTTTATATATTCTGGGTACATATCTTTTATTACGTGTGATTTCCAAATATTTTCTACCATTCTGTGCCTTGTCATTTAGTTCTCTTAACAGTGTTTTTAAAGGAGCAGAAGTTCTTAATGATATGAAATCCAGTTTATATTTTTTCTTTGTTTGATTTGTCATAATTTTATTATCTAAGAAATCTTTGCCTAACCGAAGGTCACATAGACTATCCCCTGTGTCTTCTTCTAAAGTTTTTGGATTTTAGGATAAAATTTAAATCTATGATCATTTTGTGTTAATTTTTGCATGTAGTCAGAGACATGAATTAAAATTAGTTATTTTTGCATATGAAGTCCAATTATTCCAGCACCAATGGTTGATCATATTATCATTTTACACTTATTTGCCTTTGTCCTTTTTTGAAAATCAATTGACTACACAGGCATGGGTGTATTTCTGAACTCTCCTTCTTTTCCGTTGCCTATTATTTACCTTGATAGCAACTGTATGTAGGCTTATTTACTACAGTTTTATAATAACTCTTCACATTGAGGTAGTTATTGTTTTCCAACTTTGTTCTTCTTGTTCAAAGTTCTTTTGATTGTTCTCAGTTTTTTGTATTTCTATATGAATTTTGTAAGCAGCTTCTTAAGTTCAACAAAAAATGCCTCCAGGGCTTTTCATTGAAAAAGTGTTGAATGTATCAATTAATTTGGGAAAAATTGACATTTTAACATGTCTTCCAATGTATGTTGGTTTGTCTCTCCATGCATTTAGGGCCTCTTTAATTTCTCTCAGAAATATTGTATAATATGAAGTGTACTGATCTTATACATATTTTAACAAGTGTACCCTTAGGATTTCTTATTCTTATACTATTGTAAATAATATGCTCTAAATTTCAATTTCTAATTGTTTGTTAATAAATAAGTAAAAGAAATAGAAAGGATTCCTATTAGAAGGAAGAATTAACCCTGTCCGTGCTGGGAGGAGTGTGATTCATTGGGGTGCTGACTGTTGGATTTAATGTGATTACTAAGAGGATTAGGTTTAAGTCTCTCGCTTTTTGTTTTCTATTTGTCCCATATAATCTTTTTTCTGTTTTAATCCATTTTCTGCCTTCTTTTGTATTATTTTTATGATCTATTTTATCTCCCTTGTTGACTTATTCGCTATAACTCTTTGTTGTATATAGTGATTTCGTCTGTAACATACATCTTTAATACATCACATTTTGCCCTAAAGTGATATTATACTACCACATACATAGTATAAGAAATTTACAACAGTATACTTCCATGTCCTTTTCCAGGCTTTTGTGCTACTGTTTACATATATGGGACTTCTATACACACTGCTTTTATTTTTGCTTTAAAGACGTCTTTTAAAATGATTCAAATTATAAAAACACTTACATTATCGATGTGTATTTATCAAGATTCTCCCTAGAAACAGAACCAATAGAGCATGTATATAGATACATAGAAAGAGATTTATTATAAGATTGTCTCACAAGATTATAGCAGCTGAGAAGCCCCATGATATGCTGTTTGCAACTGGAGGCCTGGGGAAGTCAATGGTATAGTTTCAGCCCAAAGTTGAAGACCTGAGAACCAGGAAAGCCAGTGGCATAAATGCTTGTCTGAGTCCAAAGGCCCAAGAACCAGGAGAGCTGATGTCCAAGGACAAGAGAAGATGAATGTCCCAGCACAAGCAAGACAGCAGTTTACCCTTCCTTTGCCTTTTTGTTCTCTTTAGGCCCTTAACAGATTGGATGATGCCACTCACATTGATGAGGAAGATTGATCTTTACTCAGTCTATCTTTTTTCACTCAACTATCAATTCAAATGCTAATCTCTTCTGGAAACAGCCTCACAGACACACGCAGAAAAAATATTTTACCCACTATCTGGGCATCTCTTAGCTTACTCAGATTAACACATAAAACTAATCATCACACCATGTATTTACTATATCTAGTGTTCTTCATTCTTTGTGTAGATCCAGATTTCCATATGGCATGATTTCTTTCTGCAAGAATCAATATTAAGATATCAGTTCTCTCTAAAATTATCTATAGATATGTAGATTCAGTGCAATCCTTCTCTCCTAAACAAACAAACAAACAAAAATCCTGGTTACTTCACCTAATTATGTTGACAAATCATTTCTTACTAGGAAAATGAAAACTAAAACTGCAATGAGATTCCACTAAATAATTATTACTATGGCTTATTGACAATGCCAAACACTGGCAAGTATCAGGAGCACCTGGACCTCTCATATATTGCTGTTGGGAATAGAAAATGTTACAGCTACTTTTGAAAAAAATTGGTAATTTCTTATAAAATAAACCATACACTTACCATATGACTCAGCAATCCTGTTCTTATCTATTTATCCAAAATAAATGAAAACTCATGTTTACGTAAAATACTGTATGTACGTGTTCATGGTGACTTCATTCATAATTGCCAAAATCAAGAAAGTACCCAAATGCCCTCCAACCTGAGAAGGGATACACAAACTAGATACATCTTTGCAATGGAATACTACTCAGCAATAAAAAGTAATGAAATCCTGATGCATGAAAGAACATGTGAATGCATTATGATAAGTGAAAAAGGCAGACTCAAATGGCTGCATTCTATATGATTCTGGAGAATCATATAGGAGCACAGGGAGCATGGAGATGTTTTGGGTTGATTTAATTTATTTATATCTTAATTGTAGTAGCTACATGACTGCATTTATTTGTCAAAATGCATAGAACTATACAAGAGGATGAGTGGATTTTACCGTATATAAATTACCTCACAATAAAAAAATCCGTAATTTGAGAAGAAGGAGAATTTTGATTTTGAAGGAGAATAAAAGAAAAAGTTTCCCCAAAATAACTTGCTATCGTACAATAATTTACTGTGTTATAAACACTCATCCAACTTACTTAAGAATCAAATTTGAGTTCAATTGCATAGTAGTCACTAAAATGTTTATTTTAATTTAAAAAAGCATTGTTGCAAATAATTTAATAAGAATACTAAATACTTGTTATGTGAGAACTGAAGTATCACACCAGAAAAGCAAAAAGCTAATTTATTATTATTATTATTATTATTATTATTATTATTATTAAGAGAATAAGTACACAAAGGAAATAGCATTTGTAAAAGAAACTGTTGAATTCCTGGTAATTTTTGCCCTTATAAAAATGAAATAAATATAATTATTGATTAGATTCATTTAATCCACATACTGGTCAATTGGTAAAATTTTATTCATCATCTTTCTTTCTTCTTTTGAGGAAGATCAGCCTTGAGCTAACATCTGCCACCAATCCTCCTCTTTTTGCTGAGGAAGATTGGCCCTGAGCTAACATCATGCTCATCTTCCTCTATTTATATATGAGATGCCTGCCACAGCATGGCTTGATAAGCAGTGTGTAGGTCCCAACCCAAGATCTGAACCAGGAAACCCTGGGCTGCTGAAGTGGAATGTGCAAACTTAACCGCTGTGTCACTGGGCTGCACCCCCAGTTTTTTTTGTGTGTGGTGAGGAAGATTGGCCCTAAGCTAACATCTGTGTCAATCTTCCTCTATTTTGTATGTGGGATACTGCCTCAGTATGGCTTGATGAGCGGTGTGTAGGTCTGCGCCCAGGATCCAAACCCATGAACTCTGTGCCACTGAAGCAGAACATGTGAACATAACCACTATGCCACTGGGCTGGCCCTTATTCAGCATCTTTTATGGGTCAGACAGTACTCTTAGTATTTCTGGTTCTCTTTTCATTATTCTTTTCCAATTCCATTTAAATTGTAATTGTATATAACAACATTATTCTAGAGGGAAAACTAGGAATTATCCAGTGCAATCATTTGCATGATATGTTATTCCCTTTCACTAAATGCAGAATGAACAAGAAGTAAAGTGGCATTCCATTAGGTCTGTGTTTAGTCTGGGTCATCCTACTTTTACAGCCTTTATTATGAATTGCCAAATTTTAGTACCTTCAAAAATATATTTAAATACAAGGAAAAGTCCTTGAGCTGTGGAATCCCCACATTTGTTTCATCTGTATAAATAAAATTCCTAAGGATTTGAAAGCAAAGACACAGAGACTTTCATATGGAACTTGGAAAGACTGAAAAAAGTAAGCAAAGGCGTATTTCTAATAGACTGGGCAGTATCATCAGTATGCATATGAAAGGATAGCTATTGAATACCTGCAAAATAACTACAAAAGATTGAACCAAGATGTCTAATTCCACAAGACTGGATTAGGTGCATTTGTTTATTTATTATTGCAGGAATCATATTATATTCATCTTTGAATCAGAAGGGCCAACTCATAGTACCTACTACAATTCAGGTTCCCAAGAGGCAACTAACTACTACTAATTACTGAATTTAACTGTCACTATACAAACCACTTTCTGACTAAAATCAAGTCTGACTTATAAATATGAATATAATACTGAAAATATTATAATTATAGCCTGGCTTTTTCTCCAGATTTTAGGTACAATTAGAATAAGGTACGAAAATCAATCATAAAATGACTGAAATTAATTGCTTACGTAATACAGAATCTCTTGTCAATCAAGTTTCCATCTATGGTCCCAAGGAGCATTTGAGGGAAACATTGAATAACGTGGATCCAAAATAATATAACACAATCAGCACTGTGAAAATCAACTTATAATAAAAGATACACATATAAGTAATGATTAAGTTGCAAGACAAACATACAAATAAATATAGACAGGGGAATAAATGTATAAACTATTTAAGTTAATGTGATTGCTATGAGTCAAAGGAAAAGGTGAAAGAACAGGTTATAGAATTCTCATTCTGTAATAAACAAAGTATCTCAGTTTTGATGAAAGAAATTTTCCTGAAATTAAGTGTTTAAGATATTTGGTTGCACAATGTTTACACAAAATCCTTGAGCAAAATCATGAATATTGTTTTAAGTGACAATTTGATGCTGCTAAAGCATTATGTCCATCACCACTGTAGGATAAGCAATTTTATTGACCCTGAGGCCTGATAAGAATCACATATTAGTAGTGTGAGTTTATAACTGAAGACCTATATATTTTTTCATGTATTCACTTTCTTCAGTATATTTGTTTAATAATTATTTATTCCATTCTTGTTCTAAGGCAGACATCATACTAAATACATAAAATTACCTTAGTTCTATAGTATAGAGTGAAAAACCTTCCTGATCTTGGCAAGGGGAGATGAATTCTCACCTTAGATTTTTATCTGATACTGTTTTTAACTATTTCATTAGTTTTTAAACTCAATCTATTTTAAGAATATTTACCTTCTAATTTATCCAAAATAGCATTTAGAAACAGTTGGAGAACCCCAGAATCTTGGATGGTTTTTCATTTTCCCTCACACCATTTCAAAAAATTGGCATTGATACAAATGTTTACTGCTGAGTACAGTGTGTTGCTGGGCAAATTAGCAAGCCATGGCTACATATTGCAACTTCTGAAAATGAAATCAGATAACTATGTCCTTGAGAAATCAATAGTGCCTATGATGACTACACTTCCTTTTACTAGTAAGGCCATGTAAGTATACTCTAATGGCTATAAACATATAAACAAAGTACATAATACTTGTCTAGAAGTTGAAGTTTTCAGTGTGTGAGAGACAAAACAAGACTAGGTTGTAGTAGGCTATATACATATTAGAAATAAATCAATGTCATGTATATTAGCAGTGCTTTCCCCATGGGGGTTTCAGGGTACTAAAGCAAAGCTCTTAAATTATTGCAATTGGAGAGCAACAACGACAATAAAAAGCATTTTGCCCCTATGAAAGCATAGTTTCTCAAAGGCAGATTTTTCAGTCTTGCCTTAAAACAAATAATTTAGATTCTCCGGGCAATGACCTCTGAGAGCAATAATGGAGTCACAGAAGGCAACTCTATTAAAAATACCAGTTGAGCTAATAGCTTGCTCTGTATCATGTGAAGCAGTGCTTTGTGAATTGAATTTTCTTGCGGATATTTTTAGCTCTGAGTCCATCACTTAAAGAGGATCATCCATCTCTTAAACCAATCAAGTTTCCATTTTCTATCTTAGCCTGGAAATCAAGTGAAAGTGATTGAAGGAACAGGGAATTCTATTCGTGCCTATACAAAACTGTCAGCAGTTTTGCCAAACAATAGAGAAGACCTTCAATAATCCGATCTTATCCTCTCTGGTCAATATTTCCCAACAAAGCCCAAACTTCAATCATTTATTACAGTTAGAGTAATCTCTTTGCTGTCCTCCAGAAGTGGCAGATGAATTCCCATTCCTGTTCCTCTGCTTAGAATGCTCCACTATATTTGTCTGACATTCAGTCTGATGAGGCAGTATACATAATGACATACTTAACAGCATTCACCTTGAAGCCAGATAGGCTGTCACTTAGTATACTTTGACGGTCACCTGTTTTGAGACTCTGTTTCTACATCTGTAAAGTGGAGATAATAATATTACCTTCTCATAAGGTTGGTGTGAAAATTAAATCACATAATACATGTAGAATTTAAAAACAAGACCTGACACACAGAAAGCACTGTATGCATGTTTATTCAATTATATTGTTCAAATTCTTTTCCATCTTTCAAGAGCCAATTTAACCAAATAATTTTGTCTGCTATAGTTCATTCAAAGTTTGACTTCTTCTGAATTTCTAAAGCGCTTTGACAATATCACAAGCATGTACTTAGTGATTTGCTAATTGTTTCATACATTTCATCACTGTTTATACAAAGAAATTATTAGCAGTTTAAGTAGGTAAATTTTCTTTTATTTCTATGTATATTAAAATTAGCCCATTGCTAAGAAAATAATGGACCCAAACTATTTTTTTAACTGATTGAAGTGTTTATAAAACCTAATTTATAAAATTAAAGACTATATTTCCTTGCTAGTGACTAGCAAATGTCAGGTTCATTGAATTTATTTTCTTTTGAAGCCCTAATATGCTGTTAAGTCCATTCGGGAACTTCTTTCGCAAAAACTATATTTTGAATTTAACGATTCCATTTTTTAACGTTTGTATTTCTGGGTGTGTATTCTCCATGTGCACACCCACTATGTACATCATTTCCTTTAAGTAATGTTAGTAATAGCAATTTCAATATTCTTTTATGCTAATTCCTACATTGTATCACTTCTGAATCTATTTTTATTGATTCTTAATATAACTAGTTATGGGTCATGTCCTTATGCTTCTTGAAATATTAGTAAAAAAATGTGGATATTATGTGGTTAATTAATAAACTAATATTTATTTTCTTCATTTAAAGAGAGCTGTTACTTCTGATTTCTTCTTAGAATACAGGAAACTGGTAAAAGCATTGCTTGCATTCTTAAACCAACCAACCAACAAACTGGGACCATCTGTACTCTCACAAATTTGCTACAAGTGATCATAGATTAGATGTCACCGGGGAAACAACTAGCCTGAAATCTAAGGAAAGATGTGTCTGCAATGAAAGACAAGACATGAACATTTACATACCTGGGGTAGATGGAGCCAGAGAACAGTAAGAAGAATTCAGGTGCAAACGTTAATGAGTTGGTAAACGTAGAGTGTGCACCAGCAAGAGAATATAGAAACCCTGGAGGCCACGGACATAAGGAGAAAACACATCCACTCATAGGTTCTACTCTACACACCACACAGGAGCTCACAGAAAAAATATTGGTGACAGTAGTGATATAGAGTCATTTGTGGTTCATGCCTTGGGAGAGAAATAAAAGCTGCTGTGGAAAAAAACAATAACTCTCCCCTCATTTTTTCTCCCCTAGAGACACATATCTAAGCTGAGGGGAAGGGAAGGGAAACATACACTTTTTCCCATAGGCACTGGTGAAAATCCTTTGCTTTTGGGAAAAGGGAATACAAAAATACCCTCTATGTCTTGGGAAAGTGAAGAAATATATGCTGAGCCCACAACTACAGCTGGGCAATGAGCAAAACCACTGAAATGACCATACTTAGGAAGTTCAGAAACACAGTGCTTGCCTTAGTCTGAAACTTAGCCACAGTACAGAATACTGCCATCCTTACCACTAGGGTTCAAAACACTGAGTAACAAGTAACAGTGAAACAGGGCAGGGATATTTACTAGAGCATGTAGAGATTTCTCCAAGGCATACACAGAAGGAAAATTTAAAGCTTAGTATAAAGCAGAAACTGAGAAAAAAATTCTGTCAAACTAATACCCACCACAAATGCAAGGTCTCACAGAAGGAATTTGAGGCTTGAGGGGCAGTGTGGGAAACCATACCACCAGCAAACCCTAAACACAACTCAACTCCTGACTAGACTGAGTCAAATACTGATGCCAAAAGACTAGTAGAAGAAAATGTTTACCTGTTTCATGGAATAAAATATAACTATAGTTACCTAAGTCCTGCAAAAGATGTCCTGCATCTTTTTTACTATCTTACAATAGATGTTTTACACAAGATGTCCACGTCCAATTCTCAGCAAAATTTTTAATAAGAGAAAAAACTAGGAAAGGAGGGAAAACTACAATACCAAGAGATGAAACAGTCAACATAACTAAACTCAGACATAGCATGAATGTTGGAACTAACAAAAGAGGGAATCTTGAGATAATGATAACTAACATGTCAAAGATTCTAATCTTAAAAGTGAACAACAGACAAAGCCAGGTGTATCATTTCAGGAGAGAGATGGAAAATATAAGAAAGGATCAAAGGGAAATACTGCAATGAAACACATAGAAACAGAGACATAATATGCATTCAATGGGTTTATTAGTAGATCAACACCAGCCAAAGAAAAAACAAATGAACTTAAAAACAGGAAATATAAATTACCCAAACTGAAACACAAAGAAAAGTAAAATACTGAACAGAGCACTCACCTGTGATTTCTAGAGCAGCATAAAAGAGTCTTGCATAAATTAAGTTGGAATCCAGGAAAGAACTGAAAAGAAAGACAGTGGAATAGAAAAAATATTTGAAGAAATGTTGGAAGTCAGTATTTCAAAATTGATTATAAACATCAAACCACAAATCCAAGAAGCTCAAACAGGATAAATAAAAAACACAGAGACGAAATAAATACCAAACTACTGAAAACAAAAGGCAAAAAGAAAGACTCTTGAAAGCAGTCATAATAAATGCATACACACAGTAATTAAGAAGAAAACAGCTGACTTCTTTTTCAAAACTATACAAGAGGAAGACAGTGGAATAATATTTAATTGAAAAAAACCCTTTCAATCCAAAGTTCCATACCTAGAAAATTTCTTTCAAAAATGTTAAAGGAATTTCTTCAGGTAATTCAGGTAATAGTAGACCAGACAAAATCTTATATCTGCACAAAGAAACGAAGTATACTTGAAATGGAATACATGAAGGTAAAAATAAAATTTAATTTTTCTTGTTTTCAATTGCTATAAAAAAATGACTGACTAAAGTTAAAAAAAGAGCAATGTATTAGAGATTTTAGCCTATGCAAAAGTAAAATATATGACAAAAATAGTACAAAGGATGAGAGGAAGGCTTAGAAATATATGGTTTTATATTCTTTATACTAAACATGAAGCAGTATAACATTATTAGAAAGAAAATTCTGATTAGTAAAAGGTGTATACTGCAAATGATAGAACAATAACTAGAAGTAACTTTTAAAAAGAAGTATGAGTCAGTAGTGGAGAAAAAAGGAATTATTTTTTAAATCTCAAATAACCCAATAGAGGGTAGATAGAAAAAAGCAGATTTCAAAATAGAAAATAGCAGATGAGATGGAAGATTTTAATCAAACTATATCAATAGTCACATTAAAAATAAATGGTCTAAACATATCAATTATAAGATGAAGACTGCCGTACTAGGAGAAAAACGAAAACAAAACAGTGCAACCCAACTAAATCATGAACAAAGAGAACTATTTTAAATATAAAAACATGTATGGAAAAAGATGCACAGTGCAAACACTCATCATATGAAAGCTGGAGTAGCTATACTAACATCAAAAAAGTGACTTCAAAACTAGAAATACTACCAGGAATAAAGAGGGGCTTTACTTAATGATAAAGAGATAAGCCCTCCAAGAAGACAACAATCCTAAATGTTCATGAATCTTACAAAAGAGCATACATATGTATGAAATAAAAACTGATAGAACTGATAGCAGAATCAGAAAAATCCACAAATAAATATGGAGATT
The DNA here is from genome assembly GCF_021613505.1 of Equus quagga. Classification (NCBI taxonomy): domain Eukaryota; kingdom Metazoa; phylum Chordata; class Mammalia; order Perissodactyla; family Equidae; genus Equus; species Equus quagga. The sequence continues at coordinate 96,772,197 of NC_060270.1, read as the reverse complement.
CCAACACTCTTCTCTCTGTAAAGGATAGAGCAAGTAGACCAAAAAATTAGTAAGGTTATATTGTACTTGAACAACTCACCTGATGTGACCTAAATGCAATTAATAGAGCACTGTATTGGAAAACATCAGATTCCTCTTCTTTTCGAGTGAAAATTTTGAACATTCACCAAGGGAGAATATATACTGGGCCATAAAGTAAACCTGAACATATCTAAAAGAAAGGAAATCATTCAATGGTGTGTTCTCTGATCATAATGGAATGAAACTAGAAATTAACGACAAAAGCATAACAGAAAATCTATTTCTATAATTGTAGTTTATCACATTTTTTGATTTGAATATGTTGAACCATCCTTGCATCTCAGAGATAAATCCCACTTGACCATGGTTTATTATGATCCTTTTAATGTGCTATTGAATTTGGCTTTCCATTTTGTTTAGAGTTTTAGCATCTACATTCGTCACAGATACTGGTCTATAGTTTTCTTTTCTTGCAGTGTCCTTAACTGGTTTTGGTATCAGGGTAATCCTGGTGTTTGAAATGAGTTTGGGCATGTTTCCTCCTCTTCAATTTTTTGGAAGGGTTTAAGAAGGATTAGCATTAATTCTTTAAGTGTTAGGGAAAATTCACCAGTGAAACATTTGGTGCTGTCGCCCCCTTACTTTAAGATATAAGACTCCAGGTCTTGTTCAGCTCCAGTAACTCTATTACCTTTCCTATTCTTATTCTCTCACTTTCGCTTGCCTCTGGGTGTGTCAACATTCTTCCTCTCTGTAAATAGTCACTTCACTGATGTCTTTTTTTTTAAGCTGCCTTACTCACATTTTCTTTGCAGCCAAGATCCTGGCTGACATACATGCCACATCCTTCTATGCCGCAAGAAATCTGGGCTTGTTGTTCCCTCTGCCCAAATTATTTATCCCCAGATAGTCAGTTGATGATCACTTTTTTGTCACACCCAAAAATCATCTTCTTACAAAACCTCTGTTTAGTCAACTATTACAAAATACCTCCCATTATTATTTTCTGTAGAAACATACTTGTTACTTTTTTCACAACTCTTAATTTTATCATAAATTATCTTATTTTCTTGATTACTTGTTTGTTATGTCTTCCCTCCCCTTACTCTTTACTAGTATGTACTTTTTCTTTAAACAGGAATCTTCTCTCTCATATTTACTTCTGGCTCAGGATTTCTAGAACTTAAAACAGTGACTGACACAAAGTAGGCACTCAGTAATATTGAATGAATGAATGATGAGTTAATAAATATTTTGCTAAATGTACTCTTTATGGTGATATGCTTTGGCATCAGATTGTTTTCTTTTCTTATTTTATTTAAATTTCTTGGACAATTCCTAATTGGGGCAACCGTTTCTTTCCTTCTTTTTAACGTATTATATTCATGAGTATTTAAAAATTTAGAGACTTTTCTTTCTGTCAAAATCAATACATACTGAATACAGAAGAAATTTGGGAAAATCAGTTCTTTGGAGATATCTATAATAACATGGATCTCTTTATGGGGTTATATGAATTTTCTTTAACAAAAGAGTTCTTGGGATTCAATAGTTCTCATTCTATATAAATATTCCCTAGTTCAATACAGGTGTCATTTGTGATAAACTGTGGGATCTTTGTAGTTGGTTAGTCTAAAGTTATAAATAACACTTTTTTTTTTTTTTAAGATTAGCCCTGAGCTGACATCTGCTGCCAACCCTCCTCTTTTTGCTGAGGAAGACTGGCCCTGAGCTAATATCTGTGCTCATCTTCCTCTACTTTATATGTGGGATGCCAGCCACAGTATGGCTTGACATGCGGTCCATAGGTCCACACCCAGGATCTGAACCGGCCAACCCTGGGCCGCCAAAGTAGAACACACCAACTTAACCGCTGTGCCACCAGGCTGGCCCCTATAAATAACACTCTTTACGCCCTGTTTAAATCTTTTTTTATTTTTTAAGTTTGTTATATTTAAATAATTTTAAATTTACAGAAGAGTTGCAAACATAGGACAGAGAGTTTCTGTATACTATTTCCATAAATTATTTTAATGTTAGCATCTTATATAATCATGGCACATTTATTAAAACTAAAAATTTAACATCAGTATGTTACAACCAACTAAATAATCAGACTTTATAGAGATATCACCAGGTTATTTTTTTTTCACTTTATGTTTTTAAAGCAGTTTTGGGTTCATAGCAAAATTAAGAGGAAGATACAGAGACTACCCATATACCCCTTGCCCCCACGCATGCATAGCTTCCCCCACTATTAATATTCCCTACCAGACAAGTAAAATTGTTACAATCAATAAACCTCCATTCACCCATCATAATCACACAAAGTCTGTAGTTTACATTAGGTTTCACACTTTGTGTGCATTCTATGGTTTTTGTCAAGTATGTAATGACATGTTCACTATTGTAGTGCTGTACAGAGTGTTTCACTGCTCTGAAAATCTTCTCTGATCTGCTTATTCATCCCTCTGCCCTGACACCCCTGCAACCACTCATTTTTGTACTTTCTCTATAGTATTGCCTTTTCCAGAATGTCATATAAGTGAAATCATGCAGTATGTGGCCTTTTCAGATTGGCTTCTTTCACTTAGTAATATGCATTTAAGGTTTCTCCATGTCTTTTCACAGCTTGATAGCTCATTTCTTTTTAGCGATGATGACGTTCCATTGTCTGGAAGTACCACAGTTTATTTTTTCATTTTTTTATTTTTGTGAGGAAGATCAGCCCTAAGCTAACTACTGCCAATCTTCCTCTTTTTGCTGAGGAAGACTGGCCCTGAGCTAACATCCATGCCCATCTTCCTCTACTTTATACGTGGGACGCCTACCACAGTATGGCTTTTGCCAAGCAGTGCCACGTCCACATCCAGGATCCAAATTGGGGAACCCTAGGCCTCCGAGAAGCGGGACGTGCAAACTTTACCGCTGCACCACTGGGCCAGCCCACCACAGTTTATTTATTCATTCACCCACTGAAAAATATTTTTGTTGTGTCCAAGTTTGGCCAATTACAAATAAAGCTCCTATAAACATCTGTGTGCAGGGTTTTATGTGGACATTAGTTTTAACTCCTTTGGGTAAGTGCCAAGGAGCACAGTTGCTGGATCGTATGGTAAGAGTACGTTTAGTTCTGTAACAAACTGCCAAACTGTATTCCCAAGTGCCTGTTGCATTCCCACCAACAATAAATGTGAGTGATGTCACCAGTTTTTACACTAATTTTTTTTCCCGTCCCAGTATCCAATGCAGGGCACATATTGCTTTTTGTCATCGTGTCTCTTTGTGACATTTTGTCAGTTGTTCCTTGTCTTTCATGACCTTAACACCTTTCAAGAGTACTGGTCAGATATTTCACAGAATGCCCCTCAGTTCCAGTTGGTCTCACTGTTTGTCATGACTGGACTCAGCAAAATATGATGGAGATGAAGAACCCTTCTCATCCCGTCATGGCAGGGACTATGTTGTCAACATGACTTATTATTGGTGATTTTAACCTTAATCACTTTGCTAAAGTGCTATCTGCCGGATTTCTCCATTATGGTTAGTGTAAATAACACTTTTAATCATAGTAGGTGACTTTAATCACTTCCTGATCAGCAACATGAAATGTGTAACAGATAAAATGAATTTTCATTCTTGGACCAATAATGTCGACACTCTATTTCTTACTATAACCATGAGTTCCTTAGCAATTCCATAGTAATTCCTCAAATGTCTCTCCCAAGATGTAAATTTATGGGCTGATCCAATAAAATTCAAGAAAATAGATTAGAGGAACTCTTAAAGTCCTACCACTTTTATTCTATTATTATACTGGTGAAATTGAGGAAAAGGAATAAATGAGAGCAACTCAGTTTTCTATTTAGTTTTTAATTAAGTAAAAGTCAATAAAACCATTGGGTTAATTTTAGCACAATCTCTAATCAATATTATTAACATTAATATATTTTGTTTCTATACTTAAGAAAAATTTGAACCAAGAAAATGTTCTTTTTGATGTTTTTTACCCTCATTCAATCTCTCTTAAAGTACCTCATGCCACTGAGCTGCCAATCTTCCTCTTTTTGAGGAAGCCAAGAACACTCACTCTTTGTGGCAGACATTTCCCAGCATCATCACCCTCCTTCAATTTTTCCAAAAACATTTATTTACATATAGATATGTAACCAGGCTAAACTCACAGGTGTACATGAAAATTATGCAATGTGACCAACATTTCCTAAGAACTCACAATCTAACTGGGAAAACAATGGTTATTCAAGACAGGAATCAGTGAAACCATAATAAAGGACATGGAAATTAAGATGTCTTTTATCTAAGTGGAGAAAAGAATATTTAGGAAGCATGATTAAAACAACCAGGATGTGGGGTTGGGGAGGGAGCGAGCACTGGAAAACCAAAAGAAACAATGGCAACTTCTTATGTTAAGTAACAGGACACAAAGTAAAAGACTTTTCTGAGTCATTAATCAGTATTACAAAGGAGCAAAAATTAGGTGCTTAGCGATTTTGTTTTCAAAGAATCCTCATTTTTGTAGCTAGTTAATGTGATTAATAAGTTTTATTGAGTGCTAATGGCTAATCTATGATGTGTTTGTATTTTTAGACAGTGATCTAAATGAGTGGATGTGAGGAATGGAATTGGATATTGGAGAATATACTCTGGATCTTGTGGTACCCATCAACGCAGACTTTAAGGGATATCAACTTTAATCAGTAAATTGACTAGCTTCATCCATTAAGTATAACTCAATGCCCCCTAACTGTTAGGTACCCCCAAAACCTAAAAATATACGACACTGCTCATATATATCCAAAATTTTCTCTTACTTCATATTAAAAACATTTAATCCAATAGAGAATCCAGAATTGTTCATGTTGGAAACTTTTCAAATATTCATTAAAAACAAAAAATAGACTTTTCAGTGTAAAGTACACTATTGTAATCTCTGATTAAAATTGGAGATTCTTATCCCTTCTCCCAACATTCAGTTAATCAAATTATTTTAATGGCTCTCTTTTTGCAGTCAAGAGCTGAATCAATGTATAACCTGATAATAAATGTACCAGACATAAACGTTTTATGTTCAAAGTACAAAGTGAACATGTTAGGAAGTTACTGATTAATATACAATCTTCTGATTGACAAGATTTCCTCCTATGATGTCTACTAATCTGTCCACATTAGTCTCTAAAACTCTAGTTAAAATATTTTTAAATTATACACTTAAATTACCTCTACAAAACCAACTTAGGCTGTGAAATCCAAAAATCTAGCAGTTTTTGATGTAAAAAGCTTCCAAGGTCCATAGCAAAATTTATTTATAAAGCATCTTCATCATGTTATCAAAACACTTTTAATAAGAATTATTTAGCCATTGGATTATTGCACATAACCTTTCACAAAGGGCATTTAGACAGTTATTTTTGATGTCTTTATAATTATTCTAAACATCTGGGCTTAGCGGAGTTTTCTTTTTCACTACTTCATTCATTCATTCATTCATTATGTGTATACATTTAATGTTGAGTAGAGAGAAGCTTACATGACAGAACTTGTCTTGGAGCTAAATAAGTAATAGGGAAGACTGTCCCAAAACATATAATTACACAAATAAATGAAATGTTATCAAAGGTATAATATGCAGGGTCTGATGAGAACATATCAAGGCCACTAGTTTAGTTTGGGGAGGAGCTAACAAAGGAAGTGATCCTTAAGCTGAAGAATAAAATTAAATGATCAAGCATTATTTTTTGATTAGAACAATCTTTGATTCTCACAATGCAAATCAAGATAGTCTTAATAATACATGCCTTGTAAAATTTTGCTCTTATTTCTAAATGTTCAAATTTTAACAAGACTTGCTTTTAACTAACTTCTCATAATCTGTAGGTATAGAAACATTCTGTATGAGATTTCATTTTAAATATAATGATTTTTATGTGGTACCCAGGATGATACTTTGTCTGATAGACTATATAGTTTAAAAGTTTACAGATTGTTTTGTTTCAAATCAAAATTAGACCTCAATATTGTCTATAGTAGGAAATGTCCCATTTTATAAAATAAGAAGCTGAGACTCATAGAGTTTAAATGTTTTGTTCTAGACCAAAAGCTTGTAAGCATCAGATATAGAAATGAAAACCAGGTCAACTGAATGTAAATGTGATGCCGTTGTATCTTCTATTTCAACCAGCACAAGTAAACCATTCAGGGGGTGGATTCAAGACTGTCAAAGAAACTAGATATTTCATACCTACTGCTTTATTTAAGCCCAAGTTTCGAAGTAGCAGGAAATGAAGTGTTCTTCTGGAGCTAGAGTTTTACTGGATGTACTGGAATAATTCTTTGATCCCAATGTATCTATTAAATGGTTTATCAGCAGCATTGGACATTGATCTCTGGTGATGTGCTGAGCCTCATAAGGGAGGAAAGACATCGAAGTGTTGCAAGAATTAGCTAATATGGACCAACATGAGCCAGAGGAATATTCCTGTTTGTGATATTGAAGGTTATTTCATTAAAGAGGCTGGATGTATTGCTGGATAAACAAGAATTCATTGGCATATGAGTGTTGTATCAGGATATGGGTTTTACCATCCTAGCAAGGGTCCTGGAGAATTGCTCAAACTTGCTGTTGGGTGACACTTAGAAACTTTGAAAATGTGATGGCCAACACTTGTCAAGATGGAAATGTCTGAGTTGCCTTGGCAGACAGCAGAGGAAGGAATAGAGGCTGAGGAAAGTGGACGTGCCAAAGTGGCTATATGATGTAAGTCTAGAAGATCCCCCAGAGGATTATGTTCCATGGAAGGGCCCAAATGACACTCTGGTCACTGATATAATCAAGAATGTGATGGCATGAGAGGTACCAGCATCACTAAAAATTCAGTGCTTGCTCTCTTCTCTCAGCGAGGGCTGATGATTGAAAGGCAATCACAGATCTGTGTTTATTAATACACATGAGTGGATAGAGCCTCAAAGCAAAAGAGGGCAAGTGGCCCAATTTAGCATGAAACCATAAACTTCAATTACCTTCATGATCAGGAAATTCAGAAGGATAGCCAAGGGCATTTTGACCTGCAGGTAGTTATGGAAAATGGTTCATAGAACATGGTGTCCCTAGCAGCAAAGTAGATAGGCAGCTAAATAGATGCTAAATTAATCAAATAGGCAGCTTAGCATATAAAATCAAATGGAAGAAAGAATAGAAACTGTAAACTGAATGTGGCCGCTCTACTAGAAAGTCATGATTCTTTGCTCAATTTCTGGATATGAGTCAATCTTCAGAACCAGAACCAACTGTCTGAAAATGTGACCAGGACCCTAAGAGGAAGAACACTGCAACACCTTGGCAATTATTTATCACAATAATTTCCACTTTCCTTTCCCCACAGGACTATGGCCATTTACTTTGACGACTGAACACAGGAGAAAGGAGAATAACCAGCTATTTCCACATCTAGGAATAATTCTCCAGCTCATATATCTCATATATCAGATGACACAGAAAACTGCCAACTTTTGCTGGGTATAGTCTTCTTGGATAAGACTCTTTTTGTAATTTTTAACATTTGTAAATAACAAGTATTGGTAAGGATGTGGAGAAAAGAGAACATTTTTCCCCTGTTTGTAGGAATGTAAATTGATGCAGCCACTATGGAAAACACTATGGAAGTTCCTCAGAAGTTTAAAAGTAGGTCTACCATATAATTCAGCAATTGCATTTCTGGGGATTTATCTGAAGAAAACGAAAACACTAACTCAAAAACATATATGTCACCCCCATGTTCATTGCAGCATTATTTACAATAGCCAAGATATGCAGATAACCTATGAGTCCATCAATGGATGAATGGATAAAGAAATTGTGGTATATATATACAAAGGAATATTATTCAGCCATAAAAAAGAAAGAAATCTTACCATTTGTGACAACAAGGATAGACCTTGAGGACACTATGTTAAGTGAAGCAACTCAGACAGAGAAAGACAAATATCAGATGATCTCTCATATGTGGAATTTAGAAAATAAAAACATAGATACAGAGAACAGGTTAGTGGTTGCCACAGGTAGGAAGGGTGGAGGGTGGGAGAAATGGGTGAACTGTTTTTGTTTTTTTTTCTTAATTTAAATACATTAAATAATTTCTAATAAAAAATTTGATGCTTTAGTTTCTGGTAAATTTCAGTGATTTTATGAAACCAAACTCCTGTATGGTAAACATGCATTAATATCTTTCATAGAGTGTGCATTCACTGTGAAATGCCAAAGATCAAAACAGCAAGCCAGGGAGAGAAAGAGGAAGATGGATGGAATAAAAACCACCAGTTACTATTTTGTCTTTTTTTTTCCTTCCATGTTTGTGTTGTCTCCTTGAGAAACCCAGGATGAGATCACTCCTCACATAGATTCCTACTTACTGGTTGGCTTTTGGTGAGTTTATCCATTTCTAAGTAACTACATGGAATGCTCTGGGAATACTGCAAGACATCACACCTGTCCGTCAGGGTAACCTTGTGGGAGGTCTTAAAAGGATGACTTTTTCTTTTTATATAAAAAGGTTGTTGATCCTTTTTAAAATTCAGTCAAAGTGCAGTCTGACTGCACAATATCTAGTCCTGTCTGGAACTGCCATACAGTTCCAGAGAGAAAGACAGTTCACCCTGTGAAACATCTTGACGTTTTCAAGGTCTTGCTATAAGACGAACACATAGGTCAAACGTTGCATTTGGACAAACACACATGCATACACACACACTTAGATGCATACCTCTATCTACATTAATCATTTTGTACCTTTATGTTTTAAAATTTGTTTGCAGCAAGCTACACAAGAAGTAGGAACTACAAGAAAGTTGCCAGTCCAGTGAATGACTTTCAGTGAATTATTTTCATCTAATTGATCTAGAGGAGATGTTTCAGTTATAGATTTTTATCTCATTATCTTCGATCGGTCTTAACAGTTATATTTTCCACATTCAGTAGCAAAACCAGGAGTCCCAGCATCTGATAAGCACTTTAAGTGGCAGAACAATTTGTTGACACTTGCAGAGAGTAGTTTCATTTGCTTTAGTTCTTTGATCAAATAATATATGCATGCCTTTGGTCTTTTCCTTTTGGTCAGTCTTAGAACAAGAGAAAGAAATGAAAAGAAAAGAGCTAATGAGAAGCTAACATTCTTTTTTATTATTAACTCCAATTCAATATATGAAAATAAGAAAAGCAACATTTGTTCTAAAGACCTGAGACGTGAAGAATTACAGAGACAGAAAAATGGATTGTGAAGAAGTGGTTCAGAGAAATGGGAGAAGGCATTGGGGAAAGCTTGGCAAATTGACTGGAGCAAGAAGGACGGCATCAAGAATATAGTTATATTTCAAGCCATAAAATACCAAACAAGCAGAAGAGAATAAATGAAGAAGAGAGTTAATCTAGGGAGAAGAGAGTTAAGGACGTCAAGGGACAGACTGTCCTAATTTAGCACTTATGACATGCATGGCCCTGAGGGAACATCACAGTGTCTCACAGGTGCACACACACACACACACACACACACACACACACACACGTACATAAGATGCTTTCCATTGTTTCTCACTTGCGTTTTTTCCAACAAGAAATCTGCTGTCATTGTTATCTTTTTCTGTATGTAATGTGTTTTTTCTCTCTGACTGCTGCTAAAATTTTCCCTTTATCATTGCTTTTAAGCAATTTAATTATTATGTGACTTGAGCAGGTTTTCTTCATGTTTCTTGTGTTTAACATTCCTTGAGTTCATCAAATTCTGAAATATTTGGCAATTATTTCTTTAAACATATATATTTTTGCTCTCCTTCTTCTCTTTCAGCAACTCCAATTATAAGTATATTAGGCTGCTTCAAATTGACCCACAGTTCACAGATGCTCTGTTTCTGTTCTTGTCTTTTTTTTTTTTGTTATTTTACTCTATATATTTTATTTTGAATATTTTATATTAGCATGTCTTCAGGTTCACTAACACTTTTTTCTGCTAGTTAAATGTGCTCTTAATCTCATTTATTATATTTTTCATCTTAGATATAGTTTTCACCTCTAGAAGTTTGATTTGGGCCATATGTATATATTTTCTGGTTCTACTGAGTTTTTTTTAACATATAAGATAGAGTCATACAGTCTGTTTTATTATCCGTGTTTGCTAACTCTAATCTGTCAATCTTGATGTCATTATTGATCTTTTCCCTTCTGTTTGAATTGTATTTTCCTACTTTGCATGCCTGGTAATTTTTGCTTGAACAATTGTGACTTTTAACTTATGTGTTTCTGGATAATTTTGTATTCTTATAAATATTCTTGAACTTTGTAATGGGATACAGTTAACTTATTTGGAAGCTGTTTTCATTCTTGATTGGTATTTTCACTGGTTATAGAATGCTAGGATAACTTTCTTATTTTCATCACTTAAAGATGTTCTACTCTATTCTAGTCTACATGGTTTCTGGTGATAAGTCAGCCTTAATTAAATTGCTCCTTCCCTGTAAATAATTTCAAATTTCTCATAATGCTTTAAAAACTTACTGTTTACATATATTTTTTAAAGTTTAATTATGTTGTACCTTAGTGTGGCCTTTACTATGGTTTGAATGTTTGTGTTCCTCCAAAATTCATATGCTGAAATCCTAATGCCCAATATGATGATATTCTGAGGTGGGGCCTTCAGAAGGTGCTTAAGGTCTGAGTGTGGAGGCCTCATGAATGAGATTAGTTCTCTTACAAAAGAGACCCCACAGAGCTCCCTAGTCCCATTCCACCCAATGAGGATGCAATAAGAAATCTGTGACCCAGAGGAAAGCCCTTACTTAATCATACTGGCACCCTGATCTCAGACTTCCAGCTTCCAGAACTGGGAGAAATGAATTTCTATGGTTTATAAGTCACCTAGTCTGTGGTATTTTGTTATAGCAGCCAGAACAGATTAGCGTAGCCTTCTTTGTGTTTAATTCTATTTGGATTTAATTTAACATCTCATATCTGGAAATTTATATCTTTCATAAAATTTGGAAAATTTTGGCCATTATTTCTTCAAAAATATTTTCTGTCCTATTTTCCATCTGTTCTCACTTTGCTATACCAAAAGCATATGTTTAACCATTTGATATCATCTAACAGATCTGAAAGGCTTGGTTCATTTATTTTCAAACCATTGTCTCTCCGTTCTTCAACTTGAATAATTTATATTGCTCTATCTTCAAGTTAACTCTTTGCTCTGTCATATTTTTTGAATTCAGTATTTTTTTAAAATTTTATTTCAATAATTGTATTTTTCAGGCCTAAAATTTTGTTTTTGTTCTTTTAAATTCTTTCTATGTATCTACTAAGTCTTTATTACTTTGCTAATTATTTATATTCATTCATTCAATTTCTCAGCTGAGATATACATTTATTGAAAATGTTTCACTTTATTCCATTAAGTATGCATATGTTTGTGTGTATATGTGTATTAGATGCTTTAAAGTCCTTGTCCCTTAGAAATCATCTGGTCCTTGTGATATTTTTCGTTGGGAAGCTCTTTAAATTTTTATTTCTTCAATTTTAATTGGGCTAGTTGTAATATGATAAATTTTGTCTAGTTTTATTTTTCTAAAATGTATTTATAGTTCATCTTGGTTTTCAAATTTATTTGCACAGTTTTATTCAAATAGTCTTTAAATTTTCTCTATTTTGAGTGTTATTTCCTTCATGTCATTTTACTAATATTTGTCAACTTGATTCTGTCTTGGATTGTGAGAGATGTGTTAATGTCTGCTATTTTTAACGCATTAACGTGTTACTCTTTCACCTCTTGCAATTGTTGCTTTATGAAGATTGTTGCTGAGCTATTGGATACATATATTTATCTCATTGTAAATAGCAGCCCTTAGAATTAAAAAAGCATCATTACTTTGTTTTGAAATCTTTTGTCCTAATTTCCATCTTGTCTGTTATCAAGATTATAGTTCCTCTTTGTTTGGTTTTGCACTTATATAGTATATATTCAACAATTCTTTTATCTTTTTAAACATTCTATAACTCTTTGCTTTTGGTGTTTTAGTTTGTCTCTTATAAATAGCATAGTGTTAGATTTTGCCTGATAGCCTAAATACTTTTTTGTTAAACCAGTGAATTAAGCACACTTGAATTAATTGAGATGACCAATATATGTGAGCACAAATCCATCATCATTTTGAAACCATTTTATATATATATAGCAGTAGCAGGTAAATAGAAAAAGCTTTTTAAAACTGATGCTATTTACGTCAGTATTTATAAACTTCAAGTAAATGAGAACAAATGTAATAAAAAAGCATAGGATATCTACTCTGAAAGTTATAAAATATTTTTGAGAAAAATCAAACAAGATTTAAATTGATGCTTATATACTGAATAGTATAAAGATGCTATTTTTCCACAAATTGATCAGTAGGTTGATCTATTGATTTAATACAAACCAAGTCAATATAGCATCAAGTTTTTATGAAATTAACAAGAGTTTTCTAAAATTTACTAGACAATAGAAAGCACCAAGAATAGTCATAGGAATCTTGAACAAGAATAGCGAAATTACAGAACTTATCCATCAGGCAGCAAGAACTATTTTAAAGCTTTAGTAGTGTCTTAAACTTTCTGGGGTTTTTGGTTTTGGTTTTTAGTTTTCTCCTTTCCACTCTCTGTTTCTCCTATATTATTATTGATCATATTTATTACTACTGTCTTCTTTCTAGTTTGGTCTTCTTTTCTGAAATGTTTCTCTTTTTTTGAGGAAGATTAGCCCTGAGCTAACATCCATGCCCATCTTCCTCTACCTTTTATGTGGGACACCTCTCACAACATGGCTTGATGAGTGGTGCATAGGTCAGCACCCAGGATCCAACCAGTGAACCCCAGGCCACTGAGGCAGAATGCACAAACACAACCCCTATGCCACCTGGCCAGCCCCAAAATGTTCCTTTTTTTAATTCATAACTTACTTTAGTTTTGTCACCACTTCTTTGAAATTTCCTTCTCTCCACACCGTCATTCTGAGATTTTAAAAAATTCTGATAATGTTCTTCTGTCATAGCTTCTGCCATTTTCTTAGTTTCTTTTACTTCCTTTGAAATACTGGATTTCAGTTTTCATGAGAAATGTGGCATTCCATATTACAATAACCTTATGGGATACTAGCACAATCCTCTTCTAGTTTTCGTTAATTAAAATGTTTTAAAGATTGCTTTAGAAGAGTGTTGAGCCAAAATAATTTTCCAAATTTTCTTTTCTGTCTCACCCTCTACTGTTGTTTTTACCATAGAGCAAACATATGACCTCCTACTCTTTGAGAGTAACTTCTTTTGCTCTCCTCCCTGAATATTGTGTCTAAAATTTTTGTCCTTTGTTTCTACTGTCCTTCCTGCTCAATTTGGACTGCACTTTCAAAAATTTCTTCTGTATGTGGGTTTTTTCCTTGGAAAGTAACTTTAATGTGTTAGTTTCAAAAGTTTATAGTACCGTGAGACATTATGCCATCTTAGTTCCTTGCATTCACCCTTGAATTGTGTCCCTCCCAGATTCAGCTGTCAAAGCACTCATTGTGTACCTCTTGGTTACTGGGGGAGCTCCTTTTCTCAATGCTCTCACAATTTCAGTGCTTCCTCCTTCTTCTCTTTTTCCCCTGTTCCCTCTCTTCCTTCCATGCAGATGATGATATCGAGGGGGCCTCACCGTTGTAAGTATTTGATGCCCACAGGCTGGTATTTTGGAGTTTCAAGGTGTACTCTGTCATCTAGTTTTAGGATTGATGCTGTCCATGTGCTTCGCTTTTGCTATTTTATTTACTCTGTGTTTTTTAATTGTGGAATTTGATTGATTAAAAGAAGAAAGAAAACTGCTGCCTTAGCTGTTGTTTTCCCAAAAGACCGCCATAATATTTTTAAAACTTAAATCAGATTATGCTACTCACATGTGCATAATGCCTCAATATCTTTTGCAGTTGAACAAACTAATTATCATGCTCTACAATGAACTTTATGATGCCATCCTTTCCTCGTAAGCCAACTTCATTTTGCACCACTCCATTCCTTTGTCTTTTTTCCACTATTCTTCTCTTAGTTTCTGATACACGACAGTGTCTACCATAAGACCTTTGTACATGCTGTTATCTCAGCAAATTGCAATCCTTTTCTCCTCAGTCCCCTCTCCAAACCTTGTCTTCATGCACATGTTCACAAACATCTAGTCCTTGTACAAGTGTGACTCCTTTTGTCGTTTCTATCTGACAAACCCATGTAAATAAACTCACACCTCATTATTGCTATCACTGTGCTTTGTTTTTCTATTCATTTTTGTCTTCATTACATTTACTACATTTTTAAATGATGCGGTTACAGGTTGTTTTAAAATCTGTGTATCTTCCCTATATTCCAAAAGGAAACCTTGTAAGAGTAGAGACTCTGTTTTATTCACCAGCATAAAGACTTTCTAGCACAGTTCTTGGTACACGTGAGTTGCTTAGTGAATATTTCTTAAGTAAAACACATCTCTATTTCTCCCCCCAGTGTAATGCCTTCCATACAGTGGATTTAACCTTTTGCCCACAGACTACAGATGCATTGAGAACAGTCAAAATTTGCTGCAAATCAAGGAGAACTATGGTTCAAGTCCACCTCTCATCTCCGCATTCCAACATTTCATAGCTACAGGGAACTTGAACTTTATTCCTAGGACTCCCATTACACCAGCGTGTGTGCTGGAATCATGTTTTCCCTTGTAGAGTTATAGTCAGGAAAGAGAAACACTCCAGCATATGCTACTGCCATTCTCTAGTACTGGAGCTGCTGTCAGCATCGCCTTGATAGCATACCAGTAGCTACTGACACCACAGCAGGCTCTACTCTGGAGACATCCTGGTCCTCTGTTTAATGACCTCTACTCCCATCTGCAGCGACTGTTTCTGCACTTACTAGCCCTTCCTTAACTCATGCAATTTCTACTTGGTTCTGAAGGTGTGTAGAAAGATCCTTCTTAACTGTGCTCTCTTTTTCAGCAAAACTTATAAAATAATATATTTCTCTTGTTTGGAGAATTTAAAGAATGTCACTGGGCTGGTCCAAAAAGTCTAAGTGGTCCATTGGGTTTTGTCCTGTTAGTAATCTTTAATGCCCTTAAAGCTTGACCTCTGATTACTATTGCTGAGTACTTCTTCTATTACCCTTGTGTGAGTTCTCAGGAGTTAGAATAGCTTTTATCAATATTTTTGTAATTGTTAATTGTTTTGTTCTGAATCTTCTTTTCACTCTTAATATTGGCATACTGTAGATCTGATTAAGATTGCCTAAATCCTTCATTTCTCCCAGGGGAATATAGGATCTTCAAATAAGTCTATATTTTTATCATTCATGTTGGACTATCCACATGTGTCAATTTTGAGGAGCAGATCTGTACTTTGGTCACACATAACTCTGAAAATCAAGGTCTCTTCACATGCTTGCTAAGTGGATGTTGTTTTCCCCTGAATTTTGATCCTGATATATTTTCTCTTTGTGGATGCATACATATGCTTTCAGATGAAAGGTTACAATCCAATATGCTTTCCCTTCTCCTTTGTTTCAAGAAAACTAAGAATAAATTTCAGTGCCATGTTGTAGCTATCCATTTATCTCAAGTGTTTAGAAACATTTACTCCTTCTGTTTTCTAGAAATGTAGTTCATATTGGTTAACTCTTTACTTTGTTTTTTTTTTCTCCCACAATGCATTTTAATGTTAGGTTACTAAAAACCTCCTTGGAAATGGATTAATCATAAACTAAACACACACACGCACACACACACATGTGCATACACACAAAAAACTTAAGAAATTAAAGCACTTCTATAAGTACTGTAAGATAATAGTGACTTCAATTTAAATTGATAGATACTGTTCTTGAATTAGAAAAAGGGAAGTTATATCATTTTCATGCATAAAGGAGTAGCATTAGCTAAAAATTAAATTTTAGGTAGGTAATCATTAATATAGAAAAAATATCACCAAGTTAATGGTTAGATAATATGAAAATTTACTTTAGTATATTAGTCAGGATGGTAGCATTATAGAAATCAAATAAAAGAAAAAGTAAGAAAAATATGGATCAATCTATAAGAGAAAAGGAATAGTAATTAGAAAATTGAAACTCTACCAATTTTATTAGAAGAAAATAATTTAAAAGATTCTTAAAATCACAATTTATTTCACTTACTTAATCTACAATTAGTACATTCTTTTTTTCTCCTCTCTGAAAAATAGTCCCAATGCAGCTGCATGATAAATCTGAAAAATTTTTCTTTAAAGCAAGGAATTGGACAGGAACATTTTGTGAACCCAGACATGAAAGCCATCAAAGAAAACTTTAGTGGAAAAGCACAAGATACCAGTATCTCAAGGCTCTGTGATGCCCAAAGAATTTTCATAGGCTTTATGACCTGTAAGGATCAAAGATAGAATTAACTTTAAAAATTCTAAAAGAAGAAAGCTTGGATCTTGTGATATTTGCCCAAATATAACCTACTTAAATCAATGTGTTGGTAAACATAACTAAGTACACCAAAAGTCAGCATGAATTAAATTTTTAGGCGATCCATTTGCATATGTGTGCACATGTTTTAGTAGGGGAGTAGGGGAAAGGAAGAAATCCATAATAATGTGTTATTTGAATGGAGATAAGCAGAATATGGTTACTCACGGATGCAGAAACGGGGTTGTTTTCCTCTTTATTAATTCCCTGCCAAAAATTTAGAGTTTAACCCTCTCCATGGGTCCACAATTAACTGACATTTCCTATTCCTCTGCTGCTTCATTTTCTCTTCCCAACAGAATGATGCATTGATGAGTACTGTTCTTAGTCCCCCAGGAGATTCACATGATAAGCATTCTGTGCTCAAATCATGGATCAAAATGCCAGGAACCAGAAACTGATCAATCAACTTAGTAAGCATTGTTAGTTTCTCTGAAGCAAAATCATTCCAGCTTTATTCAAATAGTCCCACATGAAACATCACTAAAGATATGAGTTTGTTATCATTATTAAATGCACCTTCAAACATAGCCTTGCTAATATTTGGGATACAAATGCAGGTTAGAAGTTACACAATTTAGAGTATTCACAGTTGCAAATTAGAATTAAAAATGGAAAAGTACATAATTATATTGTCCATATGCACAGCAGTGGTATGATTTTTACAAGATCAAATCTTGTATGGGGATGAAAAATGATAAGCCAGTGTTATTATTATGAACTACACAATAACATATGGGATGTAGGCCAATAGCATCACTCTAAATCATTCTTAGAATTTAATAAGCCCCTGGGTGTCACAGATGGAAGCTGTTATTCATTCTACCTGCTTCACAGGATGAGAATGATATAAGTTTGGAAGTAAAACTAAAATGAAGACAGCTAAGCCTGTCTCTACTCTATGGGCTACAGTTATTAGTGATGTGATGGTTGCAGAGGCCCAAGGTTCACATTGATCATCAGGCTATGAGAAGATGACAGTACATTAATTCTAACAAAAATTTCATAGGAATCTACTTTGATAATTTACCTGTGTACACGCAATGTTCATATAATCCTCCTTGTAAGGAAAATACTAAAAAGAAGAAAACATGTCAGGCTATCTATCTATCTATCTATCTATTTAAGATTAAACCAAGTGGAGGAAAGGGTTAACAATTGCTTGCTAATTACTTAACTTAGGATATTGTTTTTCATTTTTTCTTTAATTTTTATATTATGAATCCATGCTTATTATAAAATATTATGACAATATAGAAATTTACAGAGAGAAAAAGTAAATGCTCATCTCCCTTCTCTTTCACATGCACATAAACTCGAACCTCACGCCTCTCCTTAAGTGACCTCTACATTCATACAAATGCATACTATATATACTTTTGCTTATGTACACACATATTATTTCTCCCCACATAAATGGCATTGCATTTTATAGGTGCGTTAATAGACACAAGCATAATTTTGTCTTTATATAAATGATGCTGTATTATATATTCTTGTTTTGACCTGTTCTTTTTATTCAACAATCTAAGCACATAAAGATTTATGATATTTTTTAAAGTTCTGTATAGTATTTCTTATGAAAAGATAAGAATATTCATTTAAACACTACTTTACTGAATAACTTTGCTTTTATTTTATTTTTTTACTATTATAAACAGGACTGGAAAGAAAAATTATATATAGATATAGACATAGATAGAGATAAATATAGATAGATAAATACATAATGAATACACATATGACTGTGTATACACAACACACATACACATGGTGAAAAGATGTTTCCTCACTTTCTTGAATAACATAGAAAACTCTTATTGATATATAGCTTCTTTTTTTAAAGATTTTATTTTTCCCTTTTTCTCCCCAAAGCCCCCCAGTACATAGTTGTATATTCCTCGTTGTGGGTCCCTCTAGTTGTGGCATGTGGGATGCCGCCTCAGCGTGGTTTGATGAGCAGAACCAACGAAACACTGGGCCGCCTGCAGCAGAGCGTGTGAACTTAACCACTCTGCCACGGGGCCAGCCCGATATATAGCCTTTTTATTATCATTTTCTCTTCTAGTCCAATGTTCTCTGTGCATATTGACACATTAGTAATACACACCTTTCATTTTTGTATTTTTGTAATATGTTTTAATATAGAGATGAAAAAATCTATTGTTATTCTTTCTTTTTCAAAATTTTAATGGTTATGCTTGCATTTTTACTCCTCAAGGTGAACTTTGATGTTTTGCTTAGGATTGAATTTTTACATTACATTAAAGAACTGACTCTTCTACTCTATTGATTTCTGTCATCCATGTATCTTATGTTTTTCAATAACATTTTAACTTTTTCATAAAATGTGTAGATATATGTTTTCACAGTTATTCTAATATATTTATATATTTTTGAGTTTATGAAAGTAATTATTTTTCCTATTATAATTTTTTACTTGAGTTTTGCTGGTGAATAATATGAGTCTATTTTTATTGATCTTGAACTAACCAATTCCCCAAATTTCCTTATTTGCTTTAAAGATAGCTAAAAGAAGAAGTAATTAAAGTAAGTGAGGTAAGTAAGGTTAGGCTACAAGGTGAACACACATATCAATCATATTTCTTTGTGCTGACAATGAAAAATTGAAAATAGATAAAAAATTCATCACGTTAAAGCTGTCAGTTCTCCCTAAATGGATCTATGGATTTATCACAATTATAATCAACCCCCTCCAACCAGGATTTTCGTAGATATAGACAAGCTTACCTGAAAATTTATATGGAAAGACAAATGAAGTAGAATAAGGAGTTAGATTGGTGAAAATAATTTTAATAAAGAAAAATCACATTGGAGGCTTTATTCTACTGAATTTAGGACTTACTGTAAAGCCACAGTAAATATGAAAGTATGGAATTGGTAAAGAGATAAACACACAGATGAACAGAGCAGAACAGAGTCCAGAAACGGACATAAACAAATATGGCCAATAATCTTTTTTTAAGTACAAAGGCAAATAAATGAATAAAAAGATTGCGTTTTCAACAAATGATATTGAAGCAGTTGCATATATGCAAAAAAAAAAAAAAAACCAAAGAACCACAACCTAAACCTCATACCTAATATAAAAATTAACTCAAAATCCATCATAAATCTTAATTTAAATTGTAAAACTAAAGAAAAAGACATTGAAGAAAGTGATATGTCCTGGGGTTAGGCAAAGACTTCCTAGACAATATCAAAGTAAAAGAACAAAAAATTGTTGTGCTAAAGATGCTGTTAATAGAATAAAAAGAATAAGTTACAGACTGGGAGAAAATATTTGCCAATCACATATCTGACAAAGAATTTGCATCTAGTATATATAAAAAACACTCAAAACTCCACAGTAAGAAAATAAACAGCTCAATTAAAAAATGGACAAAAGTCTTGAACAGATGCTTGACCAAAACGCATAAATGAATGTAAAATAGCATATAAAATTATCTTCATCATCATCAGACATTCAAGAAATGCAAACTCAAACCATGAGAGACTACTTACCTAACAGAATCATTAGAATAAAAATACATTACTGACAATAGGAAGTGCTGATGAGGATTCAGAACAATGAGAACTCTCATATGTTGCCAGTGAGAATGCAAAATGATACAGCCACCATGGAAAGGAGATTGGCAGTCTTAAGAATTTAAATGTATACTTATCCCATGACCCAGAAATCTCACTCCTAGGAATTTACTTAAAAGGAATGAAAAATTACATTCACACAAAGCCTGTATATTAATGTTCATAATAACTCTATTAACAATTGTCAAAAATTGGAAACAAAGCAAATGTCTTTCACAAGTGAGTGGATAAACTGTGGTACATTCATACAATGCACTACTATTCTGAAATAAAAAGTGATGAACTTTGGATACATGCAATCACTTGGATAGATATTAATGAGATTATGCTGAGTTGGAAAAAGCCCATCTCGAAAGGTTGTGTGGGTCATTGACATCCTGAAAAAGACAAAACTATAGTGATGGAGATGAAATTAAAGGTTGCCAAGCTTGAGGGGTTGAGAGAGGGTGTGACTGCAAAGGGATAGCATGAGAGAGTTTTTGAGGGAGGGCTCGGGGTTGTTCTGAACTCTGTGGTAGTCATGACCACACAAACCTATGCATGTGTTAGAATACATAAAACTCTACATCAAAAATGTATGTTAATTTTCCAAAGAAATAAATTAAATTAAAATAAACTCTAAGGAGAGAGGAAAATGATTGTCTTCTCTTCCATTCCAAAAGATTTCCTTCTGCATAAAGTTTTATAGATACTTAATTCAAATATTGCAAACAGTTGGACTTCCATCCTTTGTTATACACATAAGTATATCATCAGTAACTGGGATAATCAAATCATTTTAGCACTGTGAAAGGAATAAAGTGAAGTGTGGGTGGTGGGGAAGAATAGGTAACTAACATCCTCTGAATGCCTATATATCAGGAACTTAAAATGAAAATGTTTCTCCGTTTCAGGTAACACTTCAAGAATGCAGGCAGCAAGTACCCTATAGCTGACTGTATTTTCCAAAAATATAATAATATTTCCCATATCATTTGCTCTCTACCAAGATCATCTTGCCACTCCCATATCAAAAGATGGCGTTAATCTCTCCACCCCCTTAATTAAGTCTGAACAGGTCCTGTTACTGCTATAACCAATAAATATCACCCAAGATTCTGTGCCAGTTCCAGATATGGTCCCTACAAGCCCAGGCAGCTTCTATGTCCTGTCCAGTGGTGCCTTCATATAACCCTATCCTGAGCTGCTACTTGACACAAACCCATGAGAGATCCCAAACAAGAATCCTCCAGCCTGCAGCTGAGCCAGATAAAACAGAACCCTGAGAGACAATAATAAATTGTTGCTGCCACTAAGTTTGGTTAGACTGTAATAGGTTACTAGAACACATTCCCTTCCTTCAAAGTGAGATTAGATTATCTACTCAAATATATACAATTAATCTGTGACATACAACTAACTGCCCAGATCCAGTCTATAAAAGCATTTGGAAATATCAAGAAGAAGTAGGATACAAGACAGAGAATTTCAGTGGAGAGAGTTGTCATTGTACTTCCCCCTAAGCTCAAGTCTAATGAAGAAGGCTCCAAAGAGCCCATGTAAAGGACTTTACAAGCATTCTCAGAAGTTTGCCAAGGGGGAGAGTGGGAAGGGAGTCACATAGGTATATGTCTATATCAATCCTAAACAAAAATTCTCAAGGGGAAGAAGCTTGATGAAGTGGCCTGGAGCAGCAGAGTGAAGGACTGTGGAAGGGAAGTAACTGCTCTCCCATCAACAGGAAGCGAAATATTTGTGTTTCATGTGGACTGGATGTCTGAATATGTAGACAGAAGGAGAGAGGGTGACAGAGACACTTTCAAAGCATGAAGCATGTCCTATAAATGCCAGCCAAGGCCAGGGTGTGTCTTAGTGAACCCCAGCAAATGGAACCTTTTATGTCTCTTTATTCTGGTCCTTTTCTTCACTTTGGCCAGGAAGGAGTGAGGAATAATAGATAATGGAAGATGAGAGAGGAGCTGGCAGATTAAGGAGAGAAGCAGCCTACTGTGCTCTCCTTCCACCCCTCCCCCTGCTTCCATGTTTCTATTTCAAGTTGTTTTCTCCCCATCTTATGAGTCCCATTTGTTTATGAGATTAGTTACAACTAGTATGTTCTAGATATAGTGAAAACTTGTTTATTTGCTTCTAACAAACACCCAGTAATGTAGTCATTAAAATCATCTTGAGAAAAACTGAAGATGAGAGAATTTAATGGCCAAAGTTTTATAGTTAGAGGATAGGAAAGGCATAGTCCAAGAGGGCCCTTCTGAGTCATGTAGCAGGACTGTTCATTTTCTGTGGCTTCTGCATCCTTTCTGAGTATCACAGGGGGAGAGGACAGATGATAGGAATGGCCACTTATTTAAACTGTCTATTTGTATTTAAGATCCTTAGTAAAATAAACACTATTTCTCTCAAATGGAAAATCCTTCTCTTGAATTCACCCTTGCATTTACAAAAATGGTGACTCTTCCTGGAAATCTATTCACTGAAAATTTTAAAAAACAATAAATTTAAAAAATAAAAATAAGTAAAAATAAAAAATCCTCTTTTATATTTCTTTCCTTAACCATGGTTATTAGATTTGAGATATTATACTTTCTTCTTGCCTATTTAGACCTAGTTAATATTGTCTTTTTGAAATACACTATTTTAGAAATATCTTTGCCTTTGCTTAGTATATATAATAACTTTATATTTTAAAAAGGCCTCTCCTCATTTATAACATGCCATTATTAGGGATCAGAATTTTCCACCCCAAAATGTGTCCCTTTGACTTTATTATTTTTAGGGACAAAAGACTCTGAAAGAAATTTTGACTTTTCCCTAAGTGCCTAAAGAATTTAAGATAGAAGTCCTGTCCCCTGGACAGGCCATCACCATAGACAGCTCTGGATATCTATAGACTGTGAGGGTCCTTGCTAAGCCCATTATCAAAGTTCTTTCTACCAAACATTTGGTTTTCCATTTCCATGTGAATTGTCTTCCTCCCCTTTGAAGTCCCAAATCACTACTCCCAATATCCTTCTTTGTATTTAGCTGAAGATGGTATTTAAGGTGGCAGCTTTGGCCATTCTGGTGAGTTACTCAGTTTTCCTGGGTTTCTCCCATGTATACATATTATAAAGTTTTGTTTGATTTTCTCCTGTTATTCTATCTTGTCAATTTAATTCTTAGACCAGCCAGAAAGACCTAGAAGGTAGAGGAATTATCTTCCTTCCCTGCACGATGAAATAGTTTTTATTGAAGATCATATACATCTAAGAGATATGTGATTCCCATATAATATTTAGTCTAAAAAATCTCACATACTTTGTAGCCAGTGTGGCTTCAATGGTGCAATTTCTTGACTAGTGAATGGTGAAATTTCTGTGACCAGACAAAGTCCTTAAGCTTCTTTAAATCTCCCTTCCAACTTGGAAAGGTTATTTTAGTAGAAGACTTTTATTCAAGCATTAGTGACAAAAGACCAAATGCAGATATTCCTAGAGCATTCACATTTACCCTTATTCACACAAGGTATACTTGACTTCTATAAAATGCTTTCTTGAGAACAGAGATTTAGAAATGGGCACATGGATGAAAGACAAAGCTCTGGGTACTGAAGAATAAGGTGCTTCCCAGGGACCAGCAGAACTCAGAAAAGGGAAGCTAGATTTTTGAAAATTATCTTCAATCTAAAATACTGCTGAAATTTTTGAAACTTTTGATGGCTTATGTTGAGGCTGGAGATGTCCCACAATAGTATATTGATTATTTTGAATTTGAATGTTGATTATTCTGAATTAAATTTACTTGAGAAGCAAAAAGGGCATTCTCATCCTCTGTCTCTGTCTCCCCTGAAAGCAGGAAATAAATCTCCATGTGAAATAAGCTCTCACTGCATCCTTATCTCTGGAGCTAGGAAACCAGAGCCAAGAAACCTGCATAAACAAATCTTGTTAATTTACTACCTCAAGCCTAAACTCTGCTTAAATTTCTCACTAATTACGTACCTCAAAGTTAAAATTCTTTGTTCTGTTATTCCTCACAAATTTATTGTTTCTTAGTCTAAAAGATATATATGCTGCTGTTACCACACCGGTTTTGTTTTTGCCTGCAGCCCAGAAAGTCAAACACCAAGACAACAAGATTGCAGCAGAGAAAGAGTTTAATCACAAGGCAGCCATGTGAGGAAGCAAGAGCATGAGTCTCAAATCCACTTTCCTGAAAATAGGAACTCAGGGATATTTATGGAATGGGGGTAAGCTGTTCTGAAATGTGGAGACAGGTGATTGGAGGTCAGGAGAGGTGAAGTAATTGATGATTTGAGCAAGCATAGTCAGACTTCATGCCTCTTCATAGGACACATGTTCACAAAATGGTGGCATTAGCATAATCGGAGGGTGGAGTTCTTAGCCTCTTCACATCAAAACGTTGTTTATGGGACATCTGCGCAAGCCTCGTTGATGAGTTGGTGGTCTCAACTGGCCTGGAATGGACAAAGGGGTTCTAATTCCTGAAAAACAGCTCGAACACCCATTACCATGATGACCCAGTCTCCAGGGAGATGTTATCTATAGGAACCTAGTGGGAGTCAGACAGCATATTGCTTAAATAGCGCAGTTAACAATGGGTGGGTTAAACAGCTAAAAGCTATAATCAGTGATTGCAAAAAGGAAAATACCTTTAGTTCCTAGCTACTTAATCATCAATGGCTAACTCTCTGTCGATTTCGATCTCTTCTCTTGTTTGTTATTCCTCATTCTTGAAGGATTCGGGCAACAACCGATTTAGCTATTTCCTGCTGAATTGAGATGTAGATCTGAGTTGGAGGAATGAAACTGTTTAGCACTCATTTGGAAATATTCTCTTGTTGCTGGCTTCATGTTGACATTTTTGTATTATTAGAATTTTGTATCTTGCTCAACAGTTTTGGAACATCTAAAAGTACATTTTATAATCAAGTGTCCAACCAAAAGGACAGGAAGTATAGACAACCCAAATTTTAACAGTCCCTGAAAAATAGACCTAATCCCAGTGGGGTCTCCATCTTATCTCCAGGTGGGGGCAGACATGTAGTCTCAGATCATGATAGTCTTTTGTTTTACTGGATGTGCAGAGACCTAAGCAATGCCCTATACCCTGATCCTTCAGTTGTCATTGATGATGGTTATCAGCATAGACACTCTGCCTGGGGGTCATCACATTCCTAAGGAACTCAGAAGAAGGAAGTTATCAACTTATAGCAGCCGGGAGAGTCCACAAAATCTACAGAGCATGTCTCAGTTAGTTAATCAGAGGTGTTTCACAGTTACAATATGGTTTCTTTTCTACAATATGACTTCCCTTATGTCAACCTTGTGTTGAGTCAGTATCACTGTCTGCTTTGTTTACTCTTGGAGCATCGTTTTCATAATTATCCACTGTGCATGTAATTAAATTGGACTTTTCTCCTGTTAATTTGATCTTTTGTCAATTTTATTATCAATCCAACCGTAAGACTACAAGAAGGGTATAAAAAGGGTTTTCCCCCTTTCCAACACTAACATTAAATTTCTTTCAAAAATCTTCTCCTTCTTCTTTTTGCTCCCTCTTTTAGCTTTACTTCTTTCGTGTTTTTCCTTTTCTTAGCATTATTTCTGTTTCATATCTATGCCTTAGTCATGTCATTAATATTAAGCAGCCTGCACAGTCATTGAATCCAGTAACTGCATTAAACACGTCTAAAGCTGCCTTGCAAGTTTTAATTTAATTTCTTTATATTTTCATGAAAAATGGGCATTTGAAATCCATTTTGAACCATTTCTAAAGTAGCGTTACAGAGTAACCATCTTGGTTTCTCAATTATAAAATTTATTTAATTTTACTTACATGCTTAATTTACCCAGTAATTGTAGGTAATTTATTTGTGATAACAGAAGAGAAGAAAAATAAATCATTTTTGTGACATCTTTTGTTCTGTTGACTAATCCTGACATTTATTTTAAAAGCCTTGATATGCTTCTCTGGAGGATAAGTTTTGCAAAATCATCTTCTTCATCGACTTAATTTGATTTTCTCTTAAAATGTCACATAGATTTTCTTCTAACACAGCATAAATATACCTTGCCTCTTAAGTGGATAAATCTAAAAAAATTCCAAACTTGTTTTACATAAACTAATGTGCATGACATTTAATTTTGTTAAACACAAAAGACAAAAATAAATAGTACTTTTACAATTAAAAGTTGTTAGGAACAAATGTCAAAAAGCTCTTAATCACCACTGTCTAAAAATAGAATAAGTTTTCAATATACATCTTACACTTTCACAAACTACAACTGGTAGGATATTTAGCATTAAGACTTGAGACAGAAAAAAAAAAGTCTCTGAAAAGGTACTACATGCCATTCTTCAAACAATTATTTAAAAATTTATAAGAATATATGCTTTATTTTACTTTTATTAAGACGTACTAGGAAAAAAATAAAAGGAAAAAAGGAGAAAGATTCCTCTTTTACATGAGAAATTGAAGTCTGAAAGCCATGCTAAAGTTGTAGAGCTAAAAATGAATAAAGAAAAGCCATGACTTTGGCTCAGCTGTCAGTTACTGGGCAACAAGGAAAGAGATTTAACCAACAGGAAAGCTGAAAATCCTTTTTACACCATAACAAAACATTTGGAAAAACAGCAGCTTAGGTAAATCGAAGGCTTACAAAGTCCCTACTGAGAGTGTAGTTCTAGAAGCGGTTGGAAAAAGAGTCAATGTGTAGTAGTATGTTGGCTTCTCCTTGCTGCTTTTAACAAGGTAATTCAGAAGCAACGAGGTGAGGGAATAAACTAGCTGTTCTGCAAACAAATTGAGGACAATATAGACAGAGCTTAAGCTCTTGCCAGGGTTGGAAAAGCCAATTGTTTCTGCTGTCCTACAGCAGAAAATAGGACAGAAAGAGATTGAATGACAAAGGCTCTTAACAGGACAGAAAATGAGACCAAAAAAGGGCTTTGAGCAACGAAAGCTCACGAAGGAACAGTCAAAGAAAGGCCCTCAGCTTTGTGGCAAAAAAAATCAAAAGTGTGGCCTTTCCAGTCAAGGCTATGGTTTCAGATGACTTCAAGGTAGCTGCCATTAAGCAGCCTGGGAGGCGGGGTGGGGCAATGGTGCAAAATAAGCAAAGAAACAAAACAGCGTTAAGAACTATCTCTAGAAAGTAACTTGAGCTGTGATTATAATCACATAAAAATGTGTAGAAACAGAGAAGTAGAACACTATTAAGATTTTCTTAAAAAATAAACTATTTATTGAAGCATACATGCATATAGAAAAACACACCAAATACAATTATAAGCTTGATGAATTTTCACAAAGTTAAAAGAATTCCTATATATCCACGACCCAGAGGAAGAAAAATGAATGTTACCTGCACCACAGAAGACTTCATACCCATATTTATAGAAATAAAATAAGTAAACATTATAAAATATCTTGGGATATATTTCTTAATAAAATAGTTTAATACAGAGTTATTTATATGTCTTTTTATAATATTTGCTAATAGATATCCTTTGAAAGGAAAATTTTTAAAGTTTTCTCTGGTTTGCCTTTTTGTATACAAAGACAATGCTGTTTTGTTTAAAAATATATATATTTGTCTCACGAGGATGATAAGACCGTTTGTAGGTATGTAACCTTTCCAATACAGCACGAGTTAATTTTACTGAATAGGAAGCAAATATGTCTTCATTGATTCTTTTCTGTTTTTTGAACAACATGGAACAGAAAGTAAAAAAGCAAGCCCATTTATTTTGGGGAACTGTGGTGAGTGACCAGTGCAGCGTTAACATCCTCCTGATCTTGTCACGAGCTCCTGGGCCACAGTTCCTCATATCCTTCCTGTATAGAAGAGGGTTACTCCCACGGACTGCCGTAGATTGCACCTGGAATGAATTCCGAACTTGAATTGAGAACTGAATACAATACTCTCTAAGATCCCATAAACACACATAAACTCCATATCTGTGTATTCAAAGTATTTTTTCTTAATTTTACTTTAGAGATTTGTATTTACCTCACCTTACATACTAAAGTAACAACAAAAATCAAAGAAGAAACCCATTTTATCATCATCCTACCAAATCTATTTAGTCAATTCCTTACTTTTTGAATCTTCATTCCTATGAGTTGTGTTGGTTTTTATGAGAAAATATTTTTTAAAATATCTCCATATATTTAAGCTTAAATTAATAAAATTAGGAAGAACAAATCAAGACTTTCAATTTTGAAATCAAATTTTAAAACCAAAATTAAATTCATCTTATTTCTAAAGTTTTGCTTAGTTGACTCAGTAAATACTATAATAGATTAGAGAATCAACCATCCTCTCCATAAAAATAATTAACATTGGGACAGGCTAACATGAAAGTTCTTAAAGACTTTTAGACCACAAAGTAGCCATATGTCTTGCATAGTTTAGGTAAACTCTTTGTTGAAATCGGGGAATTGGATCAAATGATAGCTAGTTACAAATCACTTAAAGTCTACTACAAACAGAGAGTACTTTTGGTGTGATATAAAAATTAGGGGTGATAGTTTTGACCCCAGTGTTCAGTTGGCATTTATATCCTGTCCACTTCTCAAATCTTTTAAAAGTAAAATTCCAGATATGAAAAAAAGTGGTAAACCTTTTATAAATGCAAACTACCATATACTAAAATGATAACAATTAGCAGTTGTCAGATTCAAAGTGTGAGAGAAATATTAAGAAGTTAGTGTATCCCTTTGGTGGACTTTGATGAAACCCATATCAAATACTATCAATAGAATTTTTCACTCTTTCAAACTATAAAGAAAATTTGTTGCCAGACAATTTTCACAGCTCTAATTACAACCTTGTTTTCGCAGCTCTATAATTGAGTGAACTACAGTTTTGGTTCCTACTCTCAGCTGTAAAAATATAAAATAAAAATAAAAGAGTTAAAAAAAGTGTTCTGAGGGTCTTGCCCCGTGGCCAAGTGGTTAAGTTCACGTGCTCCGCTGCAGGCAGCCCAGTGTTTCATTGGTTCGAATCCCGGGCGCAGACATGGCACTGCTCATCAAACCAAGCTGAGGCAGCATCCCACATGCCACAACTAGAAGGACCCACAACTAAGAATATACAACTATGTACTGGGGGGCTCTGGGGAGAAAAAGGAAAAAAAAATAAAATCTTTAAAAAAAAAAGTGTTCTGAAATTAACATGGTATGTATTTCTTTAGTTCTTCAGCATATTTGCCTCCAAAATTTTGTTCAAATCAAATTTAATTTATCCATCAACACCTCTAATTTGCAATAGATGTCAGTCATTAAAAATGTATGTTTATCACAAAATGTCAGCTTCTGTTAATGCCTATGCTTTTTTTCTAGATTTCTGTGTAATCATTTTCAGTAGTTCATTTGCATGAATCAACGTGTCTGCAAATAAACTACTTGATTTCCTACTCTTGTTCCCTCTTTCCAAGGTAGGTGAATGTTTCTTTTTATTTTACAATGTTATATGCTATATTTCAAGTTAAAAATAATTATTTAAAAATTATGTGATGCTTCAGATATTTCTTCAGCTAGCATCTTGATTCATTTTGCAAGTACTTCTTAGAATTATGTCTCCAGGTATTAAATCATAATACAATCTAAAATGTACTTTTTTCGCCATACACTACATGATTTTGCAAATTTTGATATAACTTCCAAGTAAGCAATACTCATTTAACACAGCAATTTGGGAAACATTTAACCATTCAGTTAGATCCACTGGTACAGCTTATACGTACCTCATGGTCCAGGCTGACAATCATATAAGACACCAGAAGGAAAGTCCTTGTAGCCTCAGTTGCAGTCCTGGAAAGTGACAGTTTAGTGTCATTTCCTCCAGAGACAGGAAGCTGGAGCATGTGCAGCCCGTTGTTTAAAAATACCAATGTGAGCCCATGTGGATTATATGCATGCTAAAACAGAGAACCTGCTTTGAGTTTCCATCATCTGGGACTCCAAAGAGCCAAACTCCTCTCTTGCTTTAGTCAGACAAAGCTGCTCACCAAATACCTTCCTGTGCTTTTATCCATCCTGCCTCCTCCAGGCCACATCTGCAGCTCTTTTCCTCCAAATTCTTGCCTAGATTCTTCTTATTCTAGTTATTCTACTTCATTTCTCTCTCTCTGTTTGTCTTCTCCTCTTCCATTTCTTTATACCCCTGAGTATCATCTTTTCTCTCTTTTCTGGCTTCCCTTCTTTGATCAAGGAGAGAATCTAGGTTTAGAAGCAAACCAAAGTGGAGTGACAAAACTTTTGAACAAAAGTCTCATACTCCCAATTACTGTGAATCTTTGAAACAAAAAAAACACAAAACGATAAGAGTGGCAGAGAGGTAGTAGCAGTAATAGTGGTAATAATCCCTTTACTTGTACTCACCAGGTGCCCAGCATGCTCTAAGCACTTTGCATGCATTAAATCAGATCCTCCTTGCAGCAACTCTGTGAGGTAGATGTTATCATTATCCCCATTTAACCTATGAGGAAACTGATTTACATAGAAGTCGAGTAACTCATCTGAGGTCAAACAGCTGGCACAGGAAGAAAGAGGGATTTCTTTCTCTAGTCCATACTTTTAAATGAGATTAGCCCTAAAGGATCACCTAGCCACAACTCTCTGTTAGAATCCATGTAAGTATTCAAGGTAAATCTTCCAGAAAGACAATTATCTTCTCCACTGTTAAAAGATCTGTTGAAAAGTGGACTTTATATTCTTACCATTCTTAATTTAACTCTAATAAATTGGAAGCATTTCCATAAACGTGAATTCTGGCAGAAATATTAATGTCAGTTTTTATGGACAAACTTTACACATAATATAAAAATAGGATTGTGATGGCCAGGATGGCTTTGGGAAACTTGTGAAGCACGAAAGTAAAAAAAAACAAAAAGAAGCAAAACAAACAAACAAAAATCCATGAAGTTTGCCAGAAACTCTTTAGCACACAGGCCTATCCAAACATAAGAAGGCTTTTGAGCCATCTGAAATCTTAAAACTTGGTACTTCATGAAGTCAAATGATTAGGATCAGCCAATACTTGCCCTAACAAGATTTTTGACACTTCTCAATATGTGAATTTATCACCGTTCCTTCTAGCAGCTCTTGTTTTCCTGTTTATTATGATTTATTATTTATTTATTTACTGCTAGTTGTAAACTGCTTTGCCCTTGCCTTTACTTATCTATCACTTGTGAAATTTATTTTGATTGATTTTTAATTTTATTCTGCATTACGATGAAGATGAGAGCACAGTGGTCCAGCTGGAATAGATAGCCAGGAGCAGACTGTAAGCTAGT
Source organism: Equus quagga (assembly GCF_021613505.1). NCBI lineage: Eukaryota > Metazoa > Chordata > Mammalia > Perissodactyla > Equidae > Equus > Equus quagga. The sequence goes on along the minus strand of NC_060270.1, from coordinate 96,740,715 downwards.
CTTGGCTCCTTCACTAATTGGCCGTGGTCTTTCTCATCTCTCCTGGTGTCAGTTTCCTCTTCTGCTAATGAGGGAGCTGCAGGGTCCTTTACTGATCTGATAGTCTGTGATTTTTTTCCCCTATTGGAGGGTTAAAAAGTAAATGACTGTGTGTACTTCTCTGAAAATAGGCTGCTTTTCCTACTACATTTATTAGTGTCTTCCTCACCTTATTAGAAGAGATGAATGATGTTTAAATAAAGGTCTCCATCTTGGCCAAATAATGTTTCATTCTTGCTGTAGACTGGTATCTTATGTTTATTATTGTCATTTGAAATATTATCAATCAGCTTCACTTTTTCTTCTCTTTAACTTGAATAAGCTAATATTTTATTTTCATGTGTAGAAAGGCTGAGTATGAGTGTCTTTCTAGAAAATATTGAGTAATTTTCCAAGACTCAACACCATTAGATTGAATCACTCAAAAAGAGAGCCTTAGGTAAAATCCTCTTTACTTCACTAACTGTTTGCTTCTGCTGATTTCATCACTGTTCCCCAAGGGGAAAGGATTCGAATAACAGCTGGCATGGTCTTATCCCTACATAGGAAACCTGTTTGTATAAAGAAGTATCAATTGTGGTGGCAAAACTTATCAATATTTCTCTCTGTAACACATTTCATTCATTTGACCATTCAACAAGTCTTTATTAAGCACCCACTTTCCCCTAGACTAGGATTATAGCACAAAACAAAATAGACAAAGACTCTGCCTTCAAGGGTTTACATTATAGTAGAAGAATTAAAAACAAAAATAAAAAAATAATAGAATTATTTTCAGATGGTGACAAACATCATGAAGAATAATAAAATAGAGTAAGAGCACAGAGACGATTGGGAGAGTGTGTTCCACTTTTAAAGAGTAGTGGAGAAAGAAATCACTGATAAGATGATATTTGACTAGAGTTCTTAAGGGAATGAAGGAGCAAGCAAGGCAGAGGGAACAACAATATAAAGGTCCTGACATAAGAGCATTTTCCGTGTGTTCCATGAAGAACCAAATGCCAACGTGGCTGTAGTAGAGTGTGAAGCAGAAAGTGGCAGATGAAACAAGAGTAGTCAATGGAGCCAATAATGTGGTGCTGTGGCCCCTCAAACACTTTAGTTTTCACTCTGAGTAAGGTGGGCAGCCAGTGCATTATTTTCAGCTTTGTAGTTACATATTATACTAACAATTGAAATTAACCAATCATACTTAGCACTTCTACATCTGTGTACAGAGATTCTATCTATCCATTTTATCCATGTGTTCAGTATGTTTTAAAAAGACCACTATGATTGCTGAGGGGAGAAAAGACTATAAAGACTCAAAGGTGTAGAAGGGAGATTAAGATGACATATGAGAAATACACACAAAATAAGTGGTAGTTCCATGCATACTTCTACATTTGAACATAGAACGCATAGAATGTTTACAAGCATTTTGAAAGACTAACTACACAAATAAATTACTGCAGAGAAGTACACAACCTGATGATTTTGAAGTTAGATAATGTATTTTTTACAGGCTTTATTTTTTTAGAGCAGTTTTAGATTTACAAAAAAATTGAGAGGGAGGCACAGAGATTTCCCACACATGCACAGCCTCGTTGTTAACAACATCACTCACTAGCATGGTATATTTTTTACCAAGGATGAACTTATACTGACACATCATAATTACCCAAAGTCCATAGTTTACCTTAGGATTCACTCTTGGTGTTGTACATTCTATGTGTTCGGACAAACAGATAATGACATATCCATCATTATAATATCATACATGGTATTTTCACTGCCCTAAAATCCTCTGTGCTCTGCCTGTTCATCTCCCCACCACCTCCCCTGGCAACCACTGATCTTTTTTTTGTCTCCATAGTTTTGTCTTTTCCAGAATGTCACATAGTTGGAAGCATGTAGACGTTCACATTGGCTTCTTTCACTTAGTAATATGCATTTAAGTTTCCTCCACATCTTTTCATGGCTTGGTAGCTCATTTCTTTTTAGCACTGAATAACATTCCATTGCAAGGATGTGCCACAGTCTATTTATCCATCTGTCTACTGAAGGACATCTTGTTTGCTTCCAAGTTTTGGCAATTATGAATAAAGCTGCTTACAAACTTCTGTGTGCAGGTTTTTATGTGGAGTACATTTTCAACTCATTTGGGTAAGTACCAAAGAGCAAGATTGCTGAATCATACAATAAGAGTATGTTTAGTTTTGCAAAAAACTGACAAACTTACTTCCAAAGTGGTTGTACCATTTTTCATTTCCACCAATAATGAACGAGAGTTCCTGTTGCTCTACATCCTCCTCAGCATTTGCTGTTGTCAGCATTTCATATTTTGGCCATTCTGCTAGACGTGTGGTAGTATCTCCTTGCTATTTTAATTTGCAGTGTCCTGATGACATATTACATGGAACATCTTTTCATGCACTTATTTGCTATGCACATATCTTCTTTGATGAGATGTCTCTTAAGGTCTTTGGCCCATTTTTCAATCAAATTGTTTTCTTATTGTTGAGTTTTAAGAATTCTTTGCATATTTTGTCCCCCCTTGAGCTCTCATCACTCAGAGAGGGAAAAAAAGTTGGCCAGAGCACAAATACCAGTTAAGTTGAGCTATTTTGTGCACAAATGAAACATATTTTGGATCCCTATGGTATCTTCTAGTTAGGAAATGGCTTATTATGCTCTTACTCAGATACGAATAACATACGTGTTTTCCATTTTAATTCTGTCCGGAGCATTCTCTTTGGTGGACTGCTTCTGATACCTTTGTGTATTTCATACTTGCCCAAAGTCATAAAAACTTGAAAATTTTCAATATCTATCTACAGTTGCTCAAGTCTTTCGCTTTATTACTGAGTCTCCATTAAAGAAATATACACATAGTATTGTTTCTCCTGTTAATTATCATATGGTTTTATACAAATGCTGAAAGTTTAGGAATCTCAACTCTTCTTTAGTTCTGCGAATCAACTGTTGCTGCTATCTGTTAGCACCAGAAGTGAATTTTTCTCTGTTTTATATTTTGTGGCAGAAACAGGGGAAATAAGAGGAATTACATAAACAATTTGGGTTTTTGGAGGCCAGGAAACAGTTTACGGGTTCAGGACTACAACATTAATGAAGGCTGCACCATTTTAGGGGAACTTTCTGTGTTACAACCACATGCAACATTCACTATCTAGCTGAACATGCAGGAACTTGTGTTTAAATTTTTATTTCTATTTATAGGTGGGCAGATGTAGATATTTTAGTCAAAATTAAATGCATATTCTAAGGTAAGAAAGCATAATTAAATCCAAGAAAAGGAGATCTCACTCGTGGTTTGTATGCCCAGGCAACACATTAGAGATGGTGGATGGTAGTATTTAAGCTGGAATGTCAAGACTCTGAGGTCTCATCAAGGGTATATCAAGATGAGGAATATTCTAAACACATGAAATAAATGTCTGGTGCTTTCTTTCAAGGAAATACAAGCATCCAATTTAATACCTGAAGAAGAGTAAGAATAAAGAAGGCTATAAAGATAATTTCAGCCTGAATATGGAAGTTCTTTAATATCAAGTGAGAATGTAACGTTCAAAATAAGAAACAAGAGATCTCTACCAGGTTTTGAGCAATAGATTGGAACAATTAAAGCTTTAGCAAAATCCATCTCACAGCTATAAATTAAAGTGAGGAGCAAGCAGAAACAGAGAATTGAGATTCTTGCACAGTCAAGAGGTCAAGTCATAGGGCCAGATAAGAATGGCTAAACCGAGAATTGTGGCTGTCCAAATAGTTTAAGACAAAAGAACTCCAAAAAGACTTTTCATTAGGAATGTGAAGTTCAAGGTCACATGAAAGTAGTGACAAAATTTCATAACTTGCTGAAATTATCATGTGCCCCCAAATGAATCATTCAAATTTCCACCAACTGACAAATGATAGCAATTCAACAAATTTTATTAAGTGAGACAAAAATCAATGCCAATGTATACTATTATGTTCTGAGAAAAATATAATTAAAAACGCACAAGAGACTGATATACAAATGAATTGAAACAATGTGATAAAAATGGAAACAGTTCTACACTGAGAATCAGGAGTATTTTCTTGTAAATCATTAAGCTTCCAAGGTTCATTTCCTTATCTATATTGTATTAAGTATAGATATGCTGTCCCACATGGTCCCTTTCAGCTTTCTTAAATTCTATAATCTATGACTCAAGAATTGGGGATTAAAAACTAGGTACTCTCTAAGATTGTTCCCAGCTATAAAATTATTTTATTCTATAAATCTATATTTTTATATGTTTTGACAATTTAAAAATCTTCAGTTTTCTTAACAAGTAAATTTACCAACAATGGCTTAACTTTTATTGACATTTCATTGGTGATATATACACATTGGGGAAATGCTTTGAGGTGATTTTTTTCCACCATTATGTTCAATCACTTTCCTCTTCTAACAGCTTTATTGCATTATAGTTGACATGCAATGAGTTGCACATATTCAAACTATATAATTTGATACGTTTTTACAAATCTCTACACCCATGAAACCATCACCACAATCAAGATAATAAAATATTCATCAACTTAAAAAGTTTCCCTGGGACTCTTTCAATGGCTTCCTCCTGTCCACCCTCCTCTCTATCCCTAGGCCAGCACTAAGAATTTGCTGTCACTATAGATATGTTTCTATTTTCTAGAAATTATATAAATAGAAACATAAAGTATATACTTGATTTTGGTCTGGCTTCTTCACTCAGTGTAGTTATTCTGAGATCTATCCATGTTGTAGCATGTATCAATGGGCCATTCCTTTTCATTGCTGAGTAGTATGCCATTGCATGAATATAGGACAGTTTGGTATATTTGCCTTCCTATGGACATTCAGGTGTTTTCCCAGTTTAGGAATATTACAAATAAAGCTTTTATGAGTATTTATGTTTAAGTATTTGTATAGACATGTACTTGTTGTTGCATTGCTTTCAACAAGTAATCTGTCATCCTTATCTTTGATCCTCTGCATATAACATATCTATGACTTCTTTTAAGATTTTCTCTTTGTTATTGGGTATGTGCAGTTTTGTTATGATTTACCTAGGTATAGTGTCCATCACATTTCTCAATAATTATTGAGAGTTTTATATCTATTGGTTTACAGTTGTCATCAAATTTGGGAAAATTTTAGAAACTACTTCTTCAAGCATTTTGTTTCCTGACCCTCCACCTTCCTTCCTTTCTGTTCCTCCAAGAACTCCAAATACACATATATTAAGCTGCTTAAAGTTGTCCCACAGTCATTGACACTCTGTTCATTTTATTTGTTTGTTTTTATTCTCTTTTTTTCCAGTTAGGATCATTTCTATTGCTGTATCACCAATTTCATTAACCATTTCTTCTCAATATCTAATCTGCTATTAATGCAGTCTATTTTCCATCTCATATTGTGTAGTTTTCATTTCTAGAAGTTTGATTTGGGCTTTTTTTCAATATCTTTCCTATGTATCCTTAAATTTTGGAAGAAATGGAATGCAATTATAACATTTTAATGCCATTTTCTGCTAATTCTAACATCTCTGTCAGTTAAGGGTCAGTTTTTCTCCTCATTATAGTTTGTATTTTCCTGTTTGTTTTCATTTTTAGTAATTTTTGAGCAGATGTCAGAAACCATTAATCTTACTTCATTGAGTTTTGAATATTTTTGTATTTCTGTACATATTCTTGATTTTTCTTCTGGGACAAAACTAAGTTTGTCGGAAAGCATTTAAACCTTTGCATCTTGCTTTTAATGTTTATTAGACAGAAGCAGAGCAGTGCTCAGTCTACTATTGAGACAAAGCCTTTATGAGTTCTCCATCCTCTGTACTATGAATCATGAGGTGTTCCAATCTTCCTGCTGGGAGCGGGTACTCTTCTAAGCCTGTGGGATGTCCTGTCATTGTTCTCTCTAATCCTTTTGGGAAGTTCTTTCTCAGCCTTTGGAACTTTTCTCACATGCATTCATTGATTAGTACTCATCTGAATACTTGAGGGGACTTTCTACAGCTCTCTGGAATTCTTTCTAAGGGTAGCTGTCTACTCTCCTATACCTTTTCTTGTGAAGTCTATCTTCATCTGCTCAACTCAGGGAGTCCTCTGGCCTTTGCCTGGGTATCCCCTCCCTGTTCCCCAGCCTGATAACTCAAAGGAGTAAGTTAATACAATCACGAGGCTCAACACATTTGTTTCCATCACTTAGAGATCACTGTCTTTCATTGATGTTTACTTTCTGGAAACCATTGTATCACACAGTTTGTCCATTTTTGTGTTATTTCAGAACGGGAGGGGGAGTAAATTATGTCCAGGTTTTATTTTTTCATTTATATAATTGAACATTGATATGAACCTTCCATTTACCCAAGAGTTACTAACTTCTTATGGAGGAATATTCATATAAAACTTTTAAACCATGCTCCCTCTACTTACTGTGTCCAGTTGTCCTTTCACCGAGAAAAATGAATAGTATCATCTAGGAAAACATCACTGACAATCAAAAGATATCTCCCCAAGATGGCATTTAACTTGAACTCAGCACTGCCTAAGGTCAGTCCCTTTACTTTGGCAACTCAAAAAATGAGTCATGTCAATGTGCCTCCATGTAGGCTACTTGAGACTTCCAGCTTAAACTAAAGAATTACAGTATTCTACACAAAAAGAAATAGACAAGTGAAACAAAAAACAACCAAAAAATGAAATAAACAAATACGTATTGAACACCTATTATATGCCAGTCACTGTTTCAGACATTGATGTGTAAAAATAAAATGCAGACTTATGAATCTACAATGAGAAATATAATTGTTATGGAGACTAAGCAGTCATTTTGTTTTGAAACGTTTTTCCTCTTTCTGTATGCAAACAAGATGAGAAGTCAGCATGCCTAGGACTAAAAATTTATACACAGTATATCATAAAATCTGTTCATTGCAAATGCATTTGCCATTATAATGCCCATTGTGAAGAACAGATATCCAAATAGAATTAACACAGAATATATATTTGAGTTTATAAAGACAGATTCAAATGTTGTCTTGATTTGTTAAACCTTACACTATATCTTAAACATGATTTGATTTGAAACCACTTCTCTCTGTGTTAGATTCTGAGTGGAATCTGCTTTGTAAGATGAAGACCATTGCATCTACTGTGGCCTTTGAAATAATATTACATTCCAGCTACTAAACTGGCTTCTTCAGGGCATTTATTAATGTTTTACAAACCATTTTAAGGAATTTCAAACAAACATTCTTGTTTGGTTGAGTCTTTACTTTGCACTTATATTTTTTGTGACACAAAGAGAATGTCGAATTGGGATGACAGATATTATTATCACATTTTAGATCAGTGTTAAAATTTGCACAGCCCATTCAAACTCTTCTGTATTTGATTCTATAACATTAAGAAACTCCTTAATTTTCTTAGAGAGGTTCCAGATACCTGCATTCCACAGTCCTTTCATGGTACCAGATTGTCCTTCTTGTATTTAGAAATCATGTTACTGGATACTAATGAGGCTCCAGAATATTTTAAGTGTCCAGAAGTTCCCTGTATACCACCCAGAACTCTCTATCATTTTCATAATAACAATGCAACAGTAGCTAACTAGATTGTTTTTTCTTGAGGTGTCTAGTGGTTAAGATTCAGCACTCTCACGGCCACAGCCCAAGTTCGTTTCCTGGTCAGGGAACCACATCACCCGTCTTTTGGTTGTCATACTGTGGCAGCTGCATGTTGCTGTGATGCTGAAAGCTGTGTCACCGGTATTTCAAATACCATCAGGGGTCACCCATGGTGGACAGTTTTCAGTGGAGCTTCCAGACTAAGACAGACTAGGAAAAGTGACCTGGCCACACACTTCCAAAAAAATTAGCTATGAAAACCTTAAGAATAGCATCAGACGTTGTCCAGTATAGCCTCAGAAGGTGAGAGGATGGTGCAAAAGACCAGGCAGGGTTTCAGTCTGCTGTACACAGGCTCGCTAGGAGTCACAATCCACTCGACAGCAGTTACAATAGTGACCTGCCTCTATGCTTCTTAGAGAAAATTGTTCTTATCGATGTTTTTTTTTTTTTAACTAACTTCCATTCAAATTACTATACTATAAAAAAGAATGTGTACTTTGAAACTGGTTTTAAAAGTTTACACATTTGCTTGATGAGGGGAAAAAAAGAAAATGCACAATGCTTGGGAGAATTGAGTTAGCAAAAGTTTCAGGTAATTTGCCAACTATTGTCATTTTTACAAGTATTTCTATATTACTTATAGGTTTTTTTCTGAGGAAATTAAGCCTCCATAATTACATAAGCAATAATAGCATAGTAATTTATATTAATATTATTATATTAAAATTTGTTTTTTTAAATTGAAATTCTTCAAGGACCTCTGATAAATGTAAAAGCCTATATAAAATATACTTATTGTGTTTGCTTTGATTATGTTTTCACCTATAACTTATCTTCTTATATTTTCATTATAAAAGCTTGAGTTTTATAATTTACATCATTTTAATCTACTTATTTAAGGTAACATAATAGAAGCCGTAATGTTTTTTGCAAGGGGTAAACAAACTAGTCCTTAAAGACATGTTCTTTTCACCAAGCTGAATTGGTATGAATAGAAGTAGATGATTTATTATCAATAAAAATACAATGGATCATTTTTTAAATGTTGTGCTTCTGCCAGAAACTGGCCACTACATTTCTTTGAGGAATTTAAGATTGCCTAATACCTCTGTGAGAGCCACTCTGTTGTCCAGGGCAGCAAATTTTTTCTTTAAATGTATTTTTCAAATAACAAGTGATCTTGACAGAATTGAAGGAATAGTACAAGCATAGAGACAATCTTTTAGCTTCGTTTCATGGACCAAACCTGAAGAGACATTAGCACTATATAGAGGTAATACAAGGATGCAGGGTAAATGTCAATATTAATCAAATGCTCAGCCCTTAAGAGTCTACGGTAGAAAAGTACTGGTATTGGAGTGAATCAGCTGTGTCTGGCAAGCATCCATGATGAAATATCTCACAACTATTCCTGAAAAGCCTACAAGGTAAAATGAGAAAGCAGATACCCATTGACATTTAGAACTGCTAATAAATACAAGCAGGTTTTTCTGCCAACTACAAAGATATCAGACCCAGTTAAGAAAAACAGGCTGTCTATAAGATATGAAGATGGAGAGCTATTCTTTTATACTACGGATTATAACTCTCGGGTCATCAGGGCATTGATTCCCAAATTCCAAACCAAGTTAGTACTTCTGTTTGTAGAGTGATTGTTATTCTAACCCCTTGGGGTTGGTTGTGGGGAGAGACAAGGCATGTGTGTGTGTTTCTGTGTGAGTAGGTGTGCACCGGGAAGTAGCTTTCTGACATCCCGGGGATTCTAGTCTCCAAGTGCTCCAGTATTTCAGGGTGCTGGAGGACCAAACAGTAGGTGCAGGAAAAGCCCTTCAGATGCCTACTGAGACCCGGAAATTTGGCTAGTGGATCCGCACATCAACCTTCCCTCTACCACTGCCAGCTATATTTCTAAGAAAGGAATTTAACTAGCACACATGTGGATAGCCAGTGAGGACACAAACTGTCAATCAATAAGAAATTCTGGAAGACAATGCAGAAATATGGGTTGAAATATTTGTTTTACGTTCATATAATTTTATACACTTCCAAGTGTTTTTTTGTGTGTGAAAGCAATACTTGAACATTTCCAGAAATTCAAGGACTTAGAGAGAAAATATGTTCTCTAAGATAATAACATATATATCTCAGAGTTGGGGGGAGAGGGAACTCAGGAATTTCACTTCATCAATGCAAAAGAATTCTCAAACTTAGGTTTAAAAAAAATAAGACAGTGATGATTAAAAGTTGTTGAATATTTCTTTTTCAAGTAGATTTGCAAATATGGTTTAAAATGAAAGCAAAAATAAACAATTATATTCAAAGAGAACAAATATAATACGAAAGTTATGATTTGGTCATAACAATTTGGATAACAACTCTCAAAGATGTTAAATACGGAGTTAAAAAATAAACAGTACCAAAATTAATACATACCTTCAAAATCATAGCTGAAGGTAAACGGCAAGTAGAATAAGTGATGGTGCAGAAAGAGGAAGAAAAGATATATGAGAAAGAAAGAGAAAATTTCCAGTAACCTATCTTCCCTCCTCAAATCCATGGCAAATTACATAATAAATATATTTTTAAAGCAAAATCTGAAGTACATAACACCATTGGCAAAGTAAGAGAGTGAAGATATTCTAAAGGATTTACCACAGATGACTGCAGACTGAGAGCAAAGTCTACTCAAAAATACAGAACATATTCCTCTAAACAGAAACCAGAAGCCGGAGGCATTTAAAAAAAGAAGAAGAAAACAAAAGAAACAAAGAAAACAACAAAACACATTTCTCTCCTAACAGAACCCTCAAGAGAACCAGGAACAGAGGAAATGAAGGCTGGTAAACATGAGATGTCGTCAAAATAAAATTAATTAAATATAGCTCTCCTTATTCTCAGAGTCACAGACTCGAGAACTTGGACCCAGCTAAAGGAGTTGGCCCTAATCTCTGAAGTGGGAGTCCTGACAGGATACTCCCAGAGTGCTCATTGATGCTAGCCCTGAGCATCTGGGCAGTGCCCATCATAAGTCATCCAACGCACTCTGCCGCATATCCAGACCCTCTCTCAAATGATCACCTGAGAATTTTACTATAATCAAAAACTATGACTGATAAAGAGCATGACTCCTGACAGCTTTGGAAACAGACACCACTTTCCAAAAGTCTACGATTTAGCCCCTTCTCCACGTTATGTACAGACAAAAGCAATTGCTTGTCCTTGGGAGAATGTTGCAATGGAATCAGAGACTAATCAATCTCAACAGACTGAAAAACTAAATCCACAGGAACAGAATTAATACAGGAAAGAGAAGACTATGTTAAAATTAATAAAATTGGTATTCCTGGAGTGATTCAAGCAGAAATCATATTGTGAAATTAAAGCCAGATCCCAATCTGAAAGGAGCAAAACAAGAAAAAAATCTTCAACACATAAAATTGAAACTTTTGTTATTTTTTAAAAGATGTTGGATCTCCATCTCATACCTTGTACAACTACCACCACAACAGATAGAATGCCGACCAAATGTTTAAAGAAAACAAAAAAGTGGGGCTTGCCGGTGGCCAGGTAGTTAAGTTCCTGCGCTAAGGTTTGGCTGTCCAGGGTTTTGTCTAGCACCTGCTCATCAGGCCATGCTGAGGTGGCATCCCACATAGCTGAATTAGAAGGATGTACAACTAGAATATACAACTGTGTACTGCGGGGCTTTGGGGAGAAGAAGAAGAAGAAGAAAAAAAGATTGGCAACAGATGTTAGCTCAGGGCCAATCTTAAAACAACAACAAGAAAAACAAAGAAGGAAACTGTATAAGCAATAGAGAACTTTCAGTTAAAGGTGTATCCATTTTTTCATTGCTGTATTTCCAGCATCTAGAAAAGTGTCAGACAAAAAGTAGGTGCTCAACGAATATTTGTTAAATGAACAAGTTAACGAAATGAACTGAATTTCTTGAATTTCCATTGGTTGTATCCCCACACTTCTTTTCCTCATTGTGAAACAGGGAAAGTTGATCCAAAGAATCTCTGTACTTGAGGACATTCACAGTGAGTAGGGTTAGGAGTGGGCTGAAAACAAAAGCTGTAAAAGTCTTCCCACTGAGCTGGGAGACCACGGCGTCTTGCCCTCATTCTCTTTCGGGAGTGCCAGCAGCCAAATATCCATCCTTCCCTCACCACTCCCATCAGGTGGGAGATGGCACTATCTATCCCGGCAAAAATTGAATGTCCCCAGAGTAAAAACCTCTATGCATTGAAATGTGGATGTCTTTCAAGGAAGAAATTGGCCTACCTCCTCCACAACCTGGTGTGAAGCCCACTGCTTACCCCAGCACCTCCAGTCAGATTGTTGGTGCCTCCCTCTTAAAATGAGCAGCCAAAGTTCACCTGACTTTTGGAGAAATCCATATGAGAGATTCCAAAAGTTACACACAAAAAAAGAAAAAAAATATCAAAAGATGGAAAGACAATGAGGACAGCAAGAGAAAACCTCAGAATCTATGCTATCCCCAAGTCCATCCATAAAAGAAAGCGAGGAAGCTATGAAAAAAGAACAAAAACAAATGTAAAATATGGCTAATTAAAATAAGAAGTTGAATGCTAATACAGCACTGAGAAAATTTTTATAAAAATTTTGAATGGGACAAAGCAGTTGGAAAGAAAACATGAAAGAATTACAGGATCAATCCAGAATGGTATCAGAACCATTTCGGCATCATCAAATCATTCATACTGCCCAGGTTTGAAGTCTAGAGCCTCAAGTTCCTTCACAGTTGCATGACACTGGGTATCAGTTACTTTATCTGTAAATGAGGGATAATAACAATAAGTTCATATGATTGTAAGACAGGAAATGTTAATATTAGTAAAACTCCCAGAACCGAACCTGAAATGTTATAAATAGCATATAGTGCCTATTACCAATTGGTGTTCCTTCACACCTTCGCTGATCTTAATTTTTCTTTCACAGCTTAAAGCTTAAAGCATGTACTGCCCCTTCTGTGTGGAAGCTTCTTCACCCCTTATTTTTACCTTGCTATCTTTCTGACAACATTCAGTTCAGTTCAAATATTCTCTCTTACCAAAAGGCGCCCTAATTATCCTGTTTAAAATATAGCCCCACACCCTCTCTGGCTCTTTATTCAACTTTATTTTTATTTATAGCATTTATTTCTCCCTGAAATTGTATTATAAGTGTATTGATTTATTTGGTTATTGTTTTTTCCACAATTGGAATATATGTTCTATGAGGCAGAAACTTTGGCTATTGTGTTTATTCCCGTATCTTCAATGTCTAGAAAAGTCCCAAACACATAGTAGGTGCTCAATAAACTTCTGTTTCTCACAACACAGCATGTTGGTTAAGAACTAAAGCTTTGGAATCAACCTAAATGTGTTCAAATTCTACTTCTGCCATTTAGCAGCTTTATGGCCTTTAGCAAATTACTTAAATTTCATGCCCCTTTTGTAGCAAAATTGGGGTAATAGTAGCACCTATTTTTAATGTTGTGATGATTCAATAGATATAGAACACTTTGAAGTCTGTTTGACACATATCATTTACAGATGTCAGCTGTTATTAATAAAATGTCTTGAGAGAATGAAAGCATGAATGAATTTATGAATTAATAAATGAATGAAGAGGTTAGGTGAAAGGGAGATTTGCATTTATGCATTGCCTTGCTTAATTCTTTTATGACAATCACATTGTTCTTTGTTACCTTTATAATGCTTAAAAATTAATTTTAACATTAATGGAAATAAGGAGTATCTGGGAGTTTTTTTCCAAAGAAGAAGAAAGCATATGGCTTAAAATGCCTTTCCCACTTCTCAGTTTTCTCTCCTAGCAAACATACTGCCTTCAACCCTGAAGTTCATTTCAGTTACTCAAAATGAGAATAACAGTAGTACAAACATGCCAGCTATTCTCTGTTATTCTCTTTTCCCAAAAAACCATAATCCAGGGTTTGCCTTTCTGTGCCCTGCTTTATAATTTAAGAGTTTGACCTCTGTGGACTGTGCATCTTCACTCTTTTGCTTTCAGAGTTCCAGCTGGACTCAAACAATAAAAGCCACTGATAGGACATCAGAGAAAAGAAGAGAGAGCATGAGAAGGGCAAACTATATCTCCTCACCTCTGCTCACAGTACCAGCGCCGTTAGTGACTACATCCTTCCATGACCACAGTTACAGTAGGGCTGACCTTCTTCTGTAGACCCCAATTCCACTGGACTCCACTCCCCTTGTCCCTTTAGGCCTATGGAGGATAAATAGCTCCTGGCTGTGCCTCATCCCTGGGAGTCTCAGTATCCCTGGTTGGCATCTGTAACCTTGCCCCACACTTCTAGAAATAGCCCCTTAGTTAAGTTATTCCCAGTCAAAGCCTTTTAAACATTCCATATATTTCTTGATCAATGGTCAGAAAGTTCGTTTTCATGAGATATCTGGAGCAGGTGACAAGTCCAAAAGTCATGCTGTGTCCACCATTAGCCCTCACTGTTCAAAGGTAATGACTCTCTAATGAAGAAGGCTGTTCAATTTCTGCTGCATAATCTATAGCCATCTTTATTTGCTTGAGGTTTCTCCTTCCTCCATTTCCTGAGGTTTCTCAGAATCAGTTATTGTAAGAGGTATTAGGGTAGGTGGAAGGTGGCCGTTCCCACTGTGCCGCTTTACAGATGAGATCTTTCCTTGATTAAGTCCACAGAATGCTCTGCTAATGATCTCTGGAAAGAAATTAGGTTTTGCTAAATTCTGAGGAGTCATTTTTCTGGAATTTTTGATGAGAATTTGGGATTGACAATCATAGGGGAAAAATAACTTGGCATAAAAATGTTTGAAAATTTCTCTATCTAGACAAACTATGTTAGGTCTCCTGGGCATGCATTTTAAAGATGAAAATAACCACTCAAACTATACTAACTTCAGCTTCAAAGAGGGGCAAATGGGGACACTTTGCATTTGGATTGAACTGGTCCTGTCCCTCCTACTCACCATGTGCACTGGCTTCCTTGCATACCTGATTTTTTAGGGAAAAAAATGGATCTAAGGAGGATAACTAGGGAAGACTAAAACCTTTGTCACTGATAGTTAATTACTCGGAATAAATACCTATTTCTATATTTTTAAGACATCCATGTGACATGAGTTTGTTATGAAAAATCTTTACATTATGAACTAAAAAGTAAATAAAAGTATTAAGTTGTTTACTGATTGCTTGTATTATTTTTGGTTGAGTAATACATATTTATCCACATTCATGTTCCTCTGATGATGCCTTCATAAAAACTTTAGGCTGTTCTGAGTGTAGATAACTGACTTAATCAATCAGTGAAATTAGATTGATATGTTTCTTAAATGAAAATGTAAAAGAAAATATATGTATTAACTTTATTTATGGAGATTTTTATTACTTCCTCCTTTAAAAATTTACCATTTAAAAGATTTCTTTGGCAGGCCCCATGGCCGAGTGACTAAGTTAGCATGCTCTGCTTTGACAGCCCGGTGTCCACCAGTTCAAATCCTGGGCGCAGACCTACACACTGCTCCTCAAGCCATGCTGTGGCAACACCCAACATGGAAGAACTAGAATGACTGACAACCAGGATATACAATGATGTACTGGGGCTTTGGGGAGAAGAAAAAGAGGAAGATGGGTAACAGATGTTAGCTCAAGGCCAATCTTCCTCACCAAAAAGCACACCTTTAAAATAAATAAATAAAGCATTTCTATTTTGCTTTTTTGTTTTCTAATTTTTAGTTAAGGAATAGTATCAATAATTTTGTGTTTTCCACATACAACTTTCAGGATATTCGAGAACTGTTTTTACTGAACTAAGGAAGAAGAAAATTCTATGACTTTGGAAATGGGTATGTGGGACATTGGGAAAGCCCTGTATGAGGCTTCAGAGGGGTTATTCTTTGAAACTTGTCCTTGTTGGTTATTATTCTCATCAGTTCATGATGTCTTGTAGGAATGGGCATTAAAGTACATTAAAAAATTTTTTTAAATGAAGGGAGCCTGAGTACATGAGAAGAGGAAACAGATTTAGAAGGAAAAAGAATCCCAAGGGATAGAATTTTGTAGAATGTATAAAGAAGAAAGGAGAACAAGTTCAGTATTAGGCTTGATGCAAAAATAAATAAATAAATAAAAGCAAAACAAAAGGAATAGAACTGATCTAACAGTGGAAAATCTCTTAGAATACCCCATCGGTCACTGGGAAGGAGCAGGAAGTGAGGAAGCCAGTTTGGATGTCTGAATTACTTTTAGCATACTCTCCTTTTTTCTAGGTGCAAAAGTAGAGAGGCAGAGAGCAGGTGTTTTCCCAGGCTGGCAGTTAATAAGAACATGGTGATGGTAGGCAGACCCAAGACAGATGACTAGAGTGGTCTTCCCATCACCCACTTTGCTTGCTGGCATCTTGTGAAACATTTCATTCCTACGGCTGAAGGAAAAGTTGGTCAATAAAAAAAAAAAAAAAAAGAATTAACACTTTAAGCCTGACCAGAAAGATAAACCCTAATGTGAAAGAGTTTATCCAGTTCCTTCTTGAAAGAAGTTTGACAGACTGAGGATGGAGAAAATAAGAAAGGAGTATAATACTGAGTGTCTGGAGGGGTTGAGGTGGGAGGACAGCCAGTGTGACTGTGGGAAAGGCAGGGAAAAAGTGCAGATTTAGATGCCAAAGATAAAAGTGGCTTATTTCTAATTTTGTCTAAAGTAATGTAATAAAACCTTGTCTTGAGCACATGCAACATCTGACCACCTTCAGATGAGAAATTGCCTGAAAAGGGCAGGTGGATTCACACACTACACAGAGTATTAGAAAAGCATTTCTATCTTTCTACAGCTGTTTCATTTCTCTATCCTAGGGAACCACAGGATTCTTAATTCAACTGTCTCTAGGCCCGTTAAAAAATACATATTACACGGCATGCTTGCAAGATCACAATTTCATCACAAAAATTCTCTGAGCCTGACTGTCTGTAGAGATTTGGAGATTACAATACTATTATAAATTCATAAAATGTACTCACCTACTCAGGGGAACATACGGCAATGGCATTATTTTATTCCCCATTCTAGAAGGAAGGAAGAGCTATCAAAAACATCATCCAAATCAACTGGACTCAATGACCAGGCCCTCTGCTGTTTCAGTGGTTTTATCAATCCCTGATTGAGTCTTTGAGTCTGCAGTTTAAAGACTAGTTAGTGCCTTGTCCCTTACTCTGCAGTAGATTCCAGTAGTCTCAGGGGCTCTAGAATGAATTACTACCACATTAATTGTGCCACCAACTTTCCAATAATTCTGCCAAATCACCTCTTGGATTCCAATTTTCTATTACTTCAGTGAAATATGTGACTTCAGTCCAACTGTTTTTCAATTCCAACAAACAGAGCTTGAACCTGCAATAAATCACTGGAAGCTAGCAGGGGAAGAAGGGACTTGCAGCCTTGAACCAAGACTTCTTTAGAAATACGCTCAGTAACACCACAGCGTAATGTATGAGGGTCTAGCACAGAAGGAACATATTGGAATGCAAACCATGAGTCTTTAGTTCTAGGACCCCTTATGACTTCTTATAAAGACATGCCTCAGTTTCCTCCTACAATAAGACTTACCACAAAGTAGAATATAAGCTATAGCAACCACACCATATCTTAAACTTACCTCTGTGCCTATACATTAGGTTTTTGGTTTGTGGAATGAACATTCAACCAGTTGCCCAACCTTCAAATATAGGAGTTATCTTTAATTCATTGTTTTCTTTTAATTCCCATATCCTTTCAGACATAAGTTTTGTCAATTCTGACTCCTGCATATTTCTAGAATCCATCCCCTTTTCCAGTTTCACTTCTACTTCTTTACTTTGTGCCCACCTCATCTCTTACCTAGATCATTATAACAGTTTTCTATCTGGACCCCCTCTAAGTCTCATCTATGCCTATATAATGTTCACACTGCTTAACAGAGTGTTTTTTCAAATAAAGAAGTTAATTGTAATAATCTCCTATTTTAAATGAGCCCTGAGATAAAATTCTAAAATATAGCAAGCAAATCTAGTCCTTACAGGATCTGGCCTGTATCTGTTGCCTATATTGTCCTTACATACTCCCATATATCCTCTAACATCCCACGTTTTGCTGAATGAGTCATGTTCTCTTCTGCTAGTTCTTCTGCCTGGAATGCTTCTCTTGCTCTTGTCTATTTAGCAAACATTTACTCATTATTCAAGATTCATCTCAGGTATCACTTCTTCAGTCAAGCCTTCCCCTGAACTCTTTTTCCCCAGTCAGGGAAAAGTGACCCCACCTTTTAGCTTCCCGAGAATCACAGCTATGAGTCTATTAAATAGTTCTTATGTAATACTGAAATTTTTCAAATGTAAATTTCCCTCCACCAGACTCGATCTATAAAAATTTAGGGATCACCTCTTATTCTTCTTGGGTTTTAACACAGTGCTTCATGGATAGTAAGGATGCCATAGACATCTGCTGAGAGTAATGTCTGAACCCCATACAAACAAGAGATTTTTTTCAGAAACTATGGTTTTTTAGACTAGGTTCTCTTAATCACATATGTTGTTTCATATACTTTTTGGATATCCCTTACGAATTCCTACATTTTAATATTTTATTGCTATAAGCTTCACAGGGATGGTTGTGCCTTAAGGTGAACTGTTTTGTTTACACAAACCCCACCATAGCACCAGACTCCTGTTCACTCTCAGAAGATGCTTGCTGAGGTATCTGAACAGGGCAGTGTTAATAATTAACACTCCCAACCATCCTAAATTAAAACTAGCTCAAGAGGGAGAAAGTGAACTTTAAAAAGATGTTTGCCAGAGAATCATCTGGTAAGAAACCATTTCTGGAAAATAATCTGTGCTAATGAGAAAAAGAAGTGAAGAAAAAGAAAAAGTGGATGTGGGCTTTGCTATTTTCAGCTCTTTGTTTTGCTTTCAACAAGGTGTCTCTAACCCTCGCTGTGAATATTGTACACGCTGTCTGGGTCTCATATTCTGAGAAGGGCAAATTAAATCATGCCAAGCGATGGCACATGACATGTGGGGGAAGAGTAACCAAAACAATGAACTTAAAGGCAATTAACTCTGGAGATAGTTCCGCTGAAAACAAAAGGCATATTCATTTGCTTTACTATTTTGGACATGCAAAGCTCCAAAAGGAACATTGCAGACTAAATAAGCAAGCAAAAATATGGTGAGCCATGAACACATAATTTCAATTTTTAAAGAGAAAGCAAACTCCCGGACTGTCTCTGAAAAACATCAGAAACTTGCAACCTGCATTGATTAACAAAATCATAGCAAACACTTTCTTTCAGCCAAAAATGCCATGGATTTTAGTAGATTGAGTGTAAGAAAAATTGATATTTATAGCTTTAGTCTCAAAATTTTTCTCAAATCAAAGTAATAAAACCCAAGCCTCTCAGAATCTCCTCATTCATGTGTCCCTTTACAGTTCACAAATAAATAAATAAGTAGTTATTAAACCTGCTTTAATATTTTGTTTTGTACATTTTTTGTTGCACTGCACATATTCCCTGTAAATAAATAAATAAGACACATTAAAATTCATTCTCTTTCCCTTCATAAAATACCTAAATAGAAGATAAGTATCCCTTTTATCCCTTTGTCATTTCATTTGGTGACACAAACTGTGCTATAAATGAATACAATCCCAGAACACACTGAAGCATGGCTAATACTTTTGTATTCAGAAACAGCCTCACCTTTTAAAGAAATGGAATTTTCTCAGATATGGCTGCTAGAAGGCCAACACTTTCCATATTTGTTACAGAACCCTAAAATAACTTGATGAGATTCTTTAGTGTTATGTAGCCAAAATATGAGACATTTTAGGTAAAGCTTTTGCCAGGTGAAGTGATCACTTAAGATAGAAGTGCTTCAATTTGTAGATCTGGGATGCTGATGAATAACTAAGCTGCCCAATAAGTCACTAGAAATTGGGTTGTTCTTAATTATCTTTATTGTCCCTCATGAACAAAAGTACAGGTTGATGGTGTGAGTAGGTGTACAGCAGATACTATTGTTCTGTCATTTATAGCCCTGCTCTGGAAAAATAAAGGACCTTCATGCACAGAAAAACAAAACTGTAATTCTGTTATTAAGCTCATAACAGTCATCTCTATACCCAGCAAAGAGTATTTCTGTGCCCTTAACTACCTGGACAGTCTTAACACAACCTCATCTTTTATTAAACTTGAAGATGACAGAAATTTCCTTTTCTAGTCATTCCTAATAACCAGAATTCCAGCATATACATGTATACATATAACTGGTACCCTGCAGATTACAAGGTAACTGACACAGCAGTCTTATAAGGTATATATTATGTATTATTCCTGACTTATATTTGTTCAGCTGAGAAAACTACAGCTCTCAAGTTATGTAATTTGATGGATATCACCAGACACAGAATTTGTAAGTACAAGATTTGAACAAAACTCTTCTCTTTCTATTAGACTTGCACAAACCAGTATAATAGCCACTAGCCACATGTGACTTGAACACTCAATATACCAGTAGTTGGTACTGAGATGTGTTGTAAGTGCAAAATACACATCACATTTTGAAAACTTGAGGTGAAATAACAGATGTAAACTATCTCATTAATAATTGATATATTGATTGCATGCTGATATTGTAATTTTTTTAGATAGTAGGCTAAACAAAATATATTATTAAAATTTATATCACTTGTTTTTTCTTTTTTATAGTGTAGCTACTAGAAAATTTGAAATTCCATATTTGGCTCGCCTTTTGGCTCAGCATTGTATTGGATGATACTGTCTATATCTCTATAGGAAAATTCTCATTTTATTACCTACTGGCTTTTTAAGAGAAGTAAAACATTTTTTACAAATTGGATTGTGATTTCAGCCTCAAATTTGCACATATGCTTGTTATCTACATGTATCAATAATACTGATCACCCTTGAAAGAAAATCGTTTTTCCCAAGAATGTGCTTCCCAATTTCACCCTGGAGAGGCATCACATTCTTGCTCTGCGTGGATCTCTTTTTCCTTTGAAAAGACTGTATTGTGCTATATTATCAAGTACCTACTGTTCCTGTGAGGATTATTTGTGCTGCAAAACTCTCAACACCTAGATGCCCTGCACGACTGGACAATTTCTCCAGATAATCAGAAGTGTCTGGAATTACATTCCCATATTGGAGGAATGGCCCAATAGTTTAGAAACTGTTCTCCCACTTTGGTGTACATATAAATGATGAGTGAAGCTTGTTAAAATTATAAATTCCTAGGCTCCTTCTTCCATTGAGTTTGATTCAGGCAGTTTGGTTTTTATTCAAATGTTCATCTTCTGGGACATCCCAGGTGATTCTGATGTATACAGCCTACAGACGTCCCTTTGGGAGGCACTGCTGTAGACAAAGGGCTGTGTATGCATTTGGAAGCAAGAATGCAAATGTCTCAACAAATGGTGTAGATGTCAGGCATCAGAATCCAGATCTTATTTTTATGTACTTGTTTACAAAACAATCTACATTTTTATATAGCCCCAACATAAATCAGCGTCATGGTAGAAAACAGCATCTAATCAGCGATGGAATGGTTGTGGATAGATACTTAGGTTTCAAAGCCCTGGGTTTGTATACAACAAATCTTTTTAAAGTCCTTAAATTTCAATTTCATCATCTACAAAAAGAATTAGAATTACCTGAATCACTAGAAAGTGCTATAAAATATTGTTATTCTTTAAAATTTATATACCAATGATACTTTAATTAGATGAGTAAGTGATAAGATCCAGAATATAGCCTTCATTGTAGCTTAAAAAAAACACCTAAATTAGAAATCCATCAGCATTCTGATATTTATTCTCTGATTCAAACCATACATAGGGCACTTTTCAAAAAAATTGTAATGGAACTGATATTTTGAAAATACATCACAATCTATATAGAGAGAAAAGGTAATTAAGTTGTATTATATTATATTAGCCCTAATATGGTCAATTATTGATCTTTTCATCCTTTGGCATTTACTGTTATTATTTGCAAATTCATTTGAGGGTATTTCCAGAACCCAAAGCAATCTGACCTTGCGTTCTAGAGCCAATTATTGAACCAGCTATTTATTAAAGAATGTCAATGGTATACTGAAATGGCAAAGATGTGGCAAGAGTCTGTTGCAATATATGTGACTGATTTCTAATAATAAAAGATGAATACATATAACATAGAAAAAAGTAAACTTATTGCCTTTATATTAACAAAATCCACCACCCCATCTCCTTTCCCCTATTTTGACCATCCTATCACAGACAGACAGAAAATGCTAAAGTAAATGTATCACAGCAATTCCTTCCTGAGAATTGTTTTCAATAGAATTGATTAATCATCATGTGTAAGCCTTCTTGCTAAGTATGTTATTATGGGAAAGCAAAAGTCATGGTCTATGCCTTGTAACATAAAGCCTGGCAAATACAAGGCCATTTGGAATATAACCAGCATTCATTAAACAATTGAAGAATAAGTAATAAAGGAATTGGTGAAAAAAACAAATTAACAAATACAAATGCAGCCAAACAGCTCTGTCAAAATTCAGGAGAGGACACGTCCCCAGCTCCCAGTTCTTTGCTCAGTGTTTGATCCATTTCTTTTCGGATGTTAACAGCATCTCTCTATGTTGTAGGAGGAAGAATTCTGAATGCTAAGTGTAATTGTCATAGATATAACTATGTGTAAATGCTATAGCACAAGGAGAAGATGATTATCAAGTCCCAAAAAGAAAAAGAAAAAGAAAAACACTCGACTTGCCAGCTATCAGAGTGGAGTCTGAGAAATTCGGAGGATGCCCTCAGTGTCGGGTCCACTAGGCCACACAAAATTTAGAATGACAGGATGTAAATCTTTCAGCAGGTAGTTTTTCACTAGAGCAGAGATGACACAACGCTCAATGCTTAAATTCACAAATTAACATTGATGATTAGACATGTCCAAACCATCAAGTCCTGTCAAGAAATAAGACTAATAGAGCCAGCCCTGATGGCCTAGTGGTTAAAGTTCAGTGCATTCCATCTCAGCAGCCCTGTTGGGCTCCTGGGCACGGAGCCACACCGCTCGTCTGTCAGTAGCCACACAGTCATGGTGGCTCACATAGAAGAACTAGAAGGACTTACAACTAGAATATACAGCTGTGTACTGGGGCTTTGAGGAGAAAAAAAGAGGAAGATTAGCAACTGATGTTAGCTCAGAGCGAATCTTTCATAGGGGGGAAAAAAGACTGAGGTCTCTCTACAAAAAGAAAAGAAAAGAAATAAGACTAATAACATCAGGACAAAAAATGTGGAAACTAAAGAGAGAGGGTCCACATTTGTTGAGGGCTTGCTATGTGCCAAACCCTTTAATTCTGTTTGTCTCAATTAATCCTGATACCAAAACTGATAGCAAGGCATTACTCTACTTTTTCAGCATTGGAAATTTTCAGCAAGGGATATCTTCAACTACCTAACAAAGCCATATGGTAAGAAAATGATGGAGCCAAAAACATCAATTTTAATTCTTCAATTTCCTGTGCTTTTTCTTCTCACCCTGCTACTCCTCAAGGAAGAATATTTTTTCACAGCCATCTGAATAATTTCTGGTATCACTGGTCTTAGGTTTAACTTCCATTCTACACACAGAGCTTTTGGTGCCTTCTAATGTTATATGTCATGTGGAAAAGAAGAAACAATTATGAATAGGAAAATGTCCTAACGTTCAATCCAAATGAACTTGGCATTCCAAAGCAACGTGGAAGGTGGAAGACAAGCAGGACTAGTCTAGGAAATAAATAGAAACTTTCACTTATGTAGGCAGAGATTGGAACAATCTATCATATGAGCCACCAACCTGCCATGAATCCCATGTTGATCACATTCATTTCACTACAACGAATTAGAGAGGCGACAGGGAAATAAATATCACTTTGGCCACTTCCAATAGGTTTTTCAGTCTAGCTTTATGTATGTTTTCATTTCACAGCAAGTTTGAAACTGTGAAAACAATCACAGAACCAAAGAGAACACTCAGTTGAGTGCCTGGAAACTGTTGACAATCTGTGTTACTTTTGTATAGTTGCTGTAGGCTTTTAAAGAACCTACTTTATTGAAATGAAAGAGAACTTTGGGAAAGAATGCAGCCCATTTATGTTAGAAAGCGAGAAAGGCAACTGCTCTGAGAGGGTAAGTCCTAAACTAGTCCTGATTGGACAGGTGAGGAAAGGTACACAATTGACAGTAGTTGATGGAACTCTAGAAACCGTGGGAAGCCAGGTCTTTGGAAAGTAGACACTGCTATCCAGTGCATACTGAATCTCTGTGGAAAAATACCTGGAAATTCCTTATTTGCATGCTGAATTGAACTATTCCAGAACTGATAGGAAATGTTGTCCATTTCAGCAAAGTTTACTCTGGCTAGAACTTCCTGCTGCAGAGCTTTCTTCCCCACTCTCTTTTATTCTGCAATATACCTTGGGAACATCTCTGTTCTTGCGCTTACTATGCTTTATAGGAATAATTTATTTATATGCTCATCCTCCCCCATTTAATTATGAACTTTTGAGAGCAGTGACCATTTTTATTTATTTATTTATTTATTTATTTATTTATTTATTTACTTGGTCGTCAAAACCTGGAACACAGCACCTGTTACAACTGGAGCATAGTACTTTTGGACACTAACTTTCCCCCTATATCCACATAGACAGTCCTCACTAAGAATCAAGTACTGCTTCCCTAACTTGGTCCGTGGTCTAGGTCCTCAGTCACATACCTCATTTCACTGTACACTCTCTTCATGTCTCCCCCAACACCTTGGCTCCTGTTCTTTTGTCTCTCGCTTTTTTCTGTGGTCTCACATCCTTTCCTCTTACAAGTGACACTTCATGCTGCATTTTTAATAATCTCTTTCAATGATAGTCTACTCAGGTTAGTACATATGGGTTGAATTAAATTTAGTTTGCCCATTTTGGAGGGCCTTTTGACCTCATCCACCCTGAATCTATACATGAACTGGCCAATGGATTTGGCCTCAATGACTGGGCTTGATTTATACATGAGAGATAACCAGACATATAGCTGGCTCTCAGAAAATATTGCAAGCTAAGTAAATATATAAAATGCAGAAAGTCTTGCAAGGACAAATGATGATATTATACAATGAAACAGAAGTTAAGATTGATCCAAATGTGTGCACCTGACATCCATGAAGAAATTAAAAACTTAACTTACCATCTCAAAATAATTTAAAAATAATTTAAAAATATACTGGTCTTCCCCAATATACTAATTTTAGAGAAAAACTTAAAATACACACAGAAGGCAAGACAACAAAATCTGTCATCATTTTTGAAGATTCCTATGCTCAAACACAGGGAATTATGACGTGAATTAGAGTCTAAATCAGTTGAAATTTGCATGGGTTCACCAATCCTCATGCAATTCCCAGAGCTGTACACAACAGCATTCTCAATATGGGCACATCAAGCTCACTTGGTTTCTAGGGTGTCCCAGTGCTTGTTTTGGATCTGTTCACACACAGACTCAGATGAATTTTAATCTCCAGCTCAGCCCATATGGTCACCCCATGAGCATTCAGAATAATTCTCAGGTACATAGTCACTCAGCTCTAAAACAAAAGTATGAGCATGTCAGGCATGTAACTTATTCATCACCTTCAATACAGTAATTCATGAACCTCAAAGAAATGGTACAAACGCTACTGAAGCCTATTAATTTCCAATTCCATGTAATAGCGGGATCAAAAGCTGCCTCTGCTCCCAGTGTAAGGGACCTGCACGGTGAGAGAATGGATACTCAAAAACACTTTCACCACCAAGCTGGGGTACGAAGCTTCCATCTGAGTAGGAGTTCAGGATCTGTTCTGTGATTTCTGTTGCTAGGCAACTGCTTCCTTTGTCTGCTTTGTTCAGAACAGTTGCTTTATTTATACTTGGTTTAAATGATGCAGATCATAATATGAAATCATAAAAGAAAATAGGAAAAAAATTTATATTAAAATTGTTCCAGGGAATTTGTAATTCTGTATGAAAACTAATGCATGTTGATTCAGATAGAGCTCCCACAAAAAAAAGCAAAGAACTATGACACAGCAGGTCCTACCATCTACCTGATACTTTTTGAATAGGCTATATAATAACCTAGAGTTAACTTTGGATATCATCTATGACAGACCAAAGTAAAACCAAGTACCTAGGCAATAATGAAATAATATAAAATTCATCTTGAAGGCAATCTGCAGGGAAAAATAACTTTTTCTAGTGGGAGATGATGAGATGACTTTGAAGAGATTAAAATGTGTTAATAATCAAAAATAAACTGAGAAACAAAGAAGGCAAAATAACTATGAAGGTTAAGGGAGACAAGAGAAGAAACAGTATATTCATAAACTTTCCAAAATTTGAGAAACCTTGAAATATGTAATAAATTTTCCTGTGACTCTGATCTGCATGAACTAAATAATTGAACTAAATATCAAAACTGAAGAATTGAACTAAATAATCTTGATTGAAAAAGATCTCACCTTTAATCTATCACATGTGACTCTTTTTTAATGGTTCTGAATCTATTTTTTTTCTTTAAAGATTGGAACCTGAGCTAACGACTGTTGCCAATCTTTTTTTTTTTTTTTTTGTACCTTTTCTCCCAAAACCCCCAGTATGTAGTTGTTTAATTTAGTTGTGGGTCCTTCTAGTTGTGGCATTTGGGAGGCCGGCTCAGCATGGTCTAATGAGTGGTGACATGTCGGCACCCAGAATCGGAACAGGCAAAACCCTGGGCTGCTGAAGCGCAGTGCGAGAGCTTAACCACTAGACCACAGGGCTGGCCCCCGAATCTATTTTTTTTAAAGGTGATGATTAAATGAGCAAAAACAAGGTTGTGCTCTGATCATGCTAATTGTCACTTAAGTTTTGCCTGTGCCTTATACATTCATTTTTTTCTAATTAGCTAATTCTTCATTTTTTTCCACCAATTAATAACAATAAACACTGAGTACCTACAAGGAATAGACATTTTAGCACTCTATAGATCTTAATTCATTTGATCTTCAAAGGGCCCCATGAAGAAACTGCTATTATTATTATCATCCCCATTGTAGAGATGAAAATAACACAGCACAGAGGTGTGAAATAATTTTTCCAGAGGCATCCAACTAGTCGGTGGCAGAAAAAAGATTCAAACTCACATACTCTGATGTGGATCCCACTTGCTGAGCCACTAATTTATGAACTGTGATTTTTTTTCCCCTGTGACACAATTTTGTGACTGGCTACTTTCTCTCTAAACATCCTCTTTAATTTGGGTTTTCATAAAATAACCAGCTAAATCAATATCTTCTATCTCCATCTATTTTTATTCTCAAGCCTATGCACCATGGGTTATAAAACATTTGAATTGCTGCCTTCGAGTTATAATAAGCGCTATCTAAAATATGTACTATTCATGTCACTATTTTCATGCCTGTCCCACTGTTGCCTATGGTATTGAGTCCTCATATTGTTGCTATGGACTAGCTTGCTTGCACGCTTATGAACATCTTCAGCCCTTTGGTTTCTCCATCATGTAGAAAGTGATAAATAAATACTAAGAATTAAAGACCAAACACATAGGTGAGATTATATGTGAAGTCTGACTATTGATATTGTGGCTAATGAAATTTGGGCGTTTACAAAGGTAAAACTGGAGTCTCAGAATGACTTTTGAAGACACCCCCATAATTACAAATCCTTCATTTTTTTACTCTACCTCATTATTAATCCATAAAAAAATTGTTTGACAAACTTTCAAAGCAATAATGAGTCTTCTGTCATAGAGGCGTTTATCTTATATCTAAATGAACCTTGAATCTTAGAGAAGTAAAGTTTACTCTTACCCTATGCAGAGGTGTTACTGAAAAAGGAAACAAGAATGGGAAGAACAGAGAGATTTTAATGCCTCTGGGATTTGTTGTTTTAAGGCTAAACTTCAACGGACGTCCAATTTGCTTTCTTCCATATGCAATTGGCTCCTGATGAAATTTTCACCTCTAAATCAACAGTTCTCAATCCTTGAGTCCCAGACAAACATGGAAGAGAGTCTCAATAGTACATTGTGACCACTTGCTTCTTCATTGAAGGGAAATAGAAGAGCAAGACGAAACAAAGCAAAAAATACTGACCAGGATGAGGGAATATTTAAATTCCTTAAGATTTGTAATTTTCTTGTGATTCCAACCAGTATTGTTTTGAACCAGGTAAAGATCATTTCAATCCATTTACAAAATTACGATTTTTAGAGTACAAATTCTTTTCTTTATCAAGAATATTGCTACAGTGAAATTATTTATTATTAAAATTATTATTATCATTAAAATTGTAAGAAAATTTATTATTGTTCCTTAAGATTTCTCTTTGGAGTAATGCACTTAGACAATAGAGTGTGTGTTTTATATAAAGTAACTTTTAAATAGTTTTCATCATTTCTAAACAACAATATTTAGAAATGTTAACTGCTCATACATTGAAATAGCTCCTTGAAATGAAATGTATAATATGTTATAAAATACATAAATAAATTATTAAAAGTAAATAAACTATAATGTGGGGCCTATAATAGAAAGATGTTCATTTGAGCTGAGTATAAGATTGAAAAATGAGCTAACAATTCCAACAATAAATGTAATTTTTCAGTTTTCTATGAGACAGAGAGCACATAGGGTTCAATCAAAGACCAGAGACATGGAGTACAAAAGCCTAGCAACAGATGTAACAAAGTCTCAACCTTCACCGACAAGGAGAGGCGTAGGTAAACTAGGTGGTATGCAGGAAAGGAGGAATGGCATTTGAAATGTCTCATTTTTTTGTAAAAACACTAGAGTTCTGCTTCCTGATACTTTAGAAGATTGATTGGGGTAGAAGTTTTTCTTCATAGAATCTTATCATGAAATTAAGTAACTGCAAGGGCTACACAGGTGTCAAAAGCATGTGGATCAGGCTAGGTGTTAAATAATAGAGAGTGCTAATTCTTTAATAAAGATTTTCACATCTGTTATCTGCACTTAGATTCATAGTCCACTGAACACAAACTAGAGGAGTCATCTTACAGCAACGTAAAAAAATAGTTCATTTAAATAAATACTAATGACTATAAGAAGGAACACCTGTATAATACAACTTACACCAAGCACCACGCTAAGAGCTTTTATATCAATGATCAATTTAAATCATACAATAACCCAAAAAATAGATACTATTCTATACCCATTTTAGAGATAAGGCATAGAGCAGGTAAATAATTGGTCCGGGGTCACATAGCTATTAAGTGGTGTAGCTAAGATTAGAACCCAGGGATTACGGCTCAAGACCTCCAGTGTTTACACTGACCTACACTTATTAATCTTGACTTCATATTGCTTTTCCTTTCAAAGAAATGATGAGAGTTGTCTTTTTAAAAATTCCTAATTTAAATATAATTCTCCCTATGTCTGTGACTTGTCAAATTTTTCTTAGAGACTCAGTAACAGAACCAAAATATGATAGGTGAGACCCATGTTCCATAAGCATAACTGGATATCGTAAATGAAATCCACTAGAATGTAGACTGCCACTTCTGTTCAAGAGATAGATCCACTTAAACTTACTAAAATATGTTTCTGTGTTATCATATAACTTCTTGTTAACTATGAAGTTACCTCTAACCTTATAAAATCAATTGTGAGCACATAATAGTTTAACATCAAATTATATTGTTAACAAAAGAAAGCACAACATTATGATACAGGTATTTGAGCAAAACAAATTATTTATATCATACTTTCTCTTCTACTTCTCAAATGTGTGCCTCTCTTGATGTGTGTGATCAGACATTTGAACAATAGAAACTGACTGTGGAAATGCACTATTTCTTCATACCTGTCAGAATATAATCATTCAAGATTTATAGGCAATGCCTGAGTTTATACCTTTAGTTTATATTTAAAATTTTGTATTTTTGCTTAATTTATTTCATGTTTGCCTTTTCCCCCCTTAACACAGAGTTATAGTGAGAGTTAAGAGCACCTTGAACAGCTGATGACAGAATAGCTCAACCTGTTTTTTGATCTCTGATTAGTATAGGATCCCAGGATGAGGAATTAAGGTAAATTAGCGTTAGACTAAAAGAAATTGTATTCTGGGTAAATCAAAGCATACACTATACCACAATATCAACCTGTCTACATATCAGAAAACAAAAGAACTAGAAATAATTCCAAATGGCCAATAAATTGTGAATCTACTATTTGCTAGGTAAAATTACCAAAGAATTGTATTTTGTACTCAAGAGCCTTATGTGCTAAATAAACGTAAATATTGAATCAAGTAAAGAGGCATTGCCTATTTATATTTGAAACCACCAAAGGGCACAGAATCACATGCCATTCATTATCATTTAAAACCATTTTAAGTGTTAGATAATCAATAGTATTTTTTCTCATGTTGAAATGCAACATCTGCCTAATTCTAGGAAAGAGCAATCAAATACATGCATGCGTTTAAACTGATAATGTTTATTGATCCATAATGAGGCTGAGTAAATAGGAAAAGTGTCACTTGTGATGGATTATAAATTCATCTTAGTTGAAATATAAGATAAAATCTTATGCTGGTAAGAATGATTAAATTTGAAATCTTGGGGTGACTATGAAATGTGACCTCTCTATTCACTTTGATCAACTCGCATTATCCCTAGTTTTGACTTTAACTGGGAAAATTAGAGTTTCTACTGGTTTGTTTATAAATTTCTGGAAGTTTGCTATAGGACTAATCTGAAAATTTCATACTAATTTAAGCACATACCATAAGTGTCCATAAAAACAAAACACTAAATTTCAATTCAGAAATCTGTTCTTTAAATACTCTGATAAAAACAACATTTTTGTTTTTGTCCACAAGCCGACCAATTAGACATAATTACATGGAGATCTTAGAGATAACTGGGTTCCCAGTTGGAGCACCACAATTCTTCTGTTGTATTCGGTAGTCATAAGCTCTGTGCCTCTAGAGTTTTAAAAACTCAAAATTTTAATCCACAATTTAATGATTGTGGATTAAAACCACAGTCATTTGGCACACAGAGAAGTTTGAATGCATTGCAGGAGGTACCATCAGCAAGAACAGCAGGGTGAGCTTTATTAAAGTAGTTTTACCTCCCTTCGCCTATAAAACTCAAGCTGTTCTTAAACATTAGTCCCGATGTAGGTTGCTTCCTAGAAGTGGAATTCTTTGCAAAATTTCACAATGCAAGTTCTTGCCCCGGAAATGTCAATAGGATAAAAAAAAAAATAGGAAGAAAAAAACTCTCTTATTGGTTCTAAACTTTCTGATATTCTTTCTGTCGGTTTTCCATTTTTTTCTCATAAACATATGCTGCTACACTTAAATAGAAATCATCAAATTATATTTTTTAAAATGTGTCATTACGTTATGTGCTTTTGTCCTGTAGCATGTGTTCTATCCAAGCTCCATACAATTTTTAAATTTCAGTTTACATCTGATACTTTACATTTGATAACCCCATTTCGACATAATTAAGTCCACTTTTAGGAGATGCTTAAAAAGTTGAATGATAGCACCAGATAATACATCTAGTCCAATGATGGCTTGGACCCAAGCGGTTCTTGATAAACTTTTAGATTTATCTGGTTTCTGTAGACTGGTAGAGTCTTGCGTGTTCATCAGACTGAAATCATCCTGCATATCTAGCTTCACCCTCTGTATCTTACAGATTCTCCTAGCATTAAGGAAGCAAGTTGTTCCCTAGTGTTGCAAATTTTCTGGTGATGCTTTTGGATGTTGCTTAATGTGATATGTGAAAAAAAAAGTAAGAAAATAGACAGAGAGAGAATTGTGTGTGCCACATTCACCTTTATATCTGCCTTTATACGGGGTTTATGGAACATGAAGGGGGGGGTGTCTGATTTGTCCTTGTGGATTGCTGCTGAAAAGCATTGCATGGTCAAGGATTGATTTTTGAATTTACAGTAGAGAGGTTATAAAGGACAAATTGGAATAAAATAGTAGCATGAGGCATTCAGATAAAATTTAAAGAAGAATTTTTCAATCACATTTGAGTGTGTTTTTAACTATGTAAGAGCTGAAACGCAAATTACCAGTCCACATCTCTCTCAGCCTAACCCCATAAACCAAAAGCAGACAGGACTGTCGAGCATTAGAAAACCTTTTGCGATGAACAAGCAGGATTTGGAAGCAGTCTGTCATCCTATGGGTTAAAGTGAAGCATCTACAGCTTAAGAGAATCTAGACGCTGTGGGAAACATTGGCCTCTGGTTACTAGATTCTGCCCAGAGTTTCACCACTTTCCTGGTTCAAGTATCTTAATCTGTATGCTGATCAAAGAACAAGAGCTTCTCCCCTTTTGTCCTGAACATTTCCAAGTGCTGGATCATATTCTGACTTTTCTTTCAT
Source organism: Equus quagga (assembly GCF_021613505.1). Taxonomy (NCBI): domain Eukaryota; kingdom Metazoa; phylum Chordata; class Mammalia; order Perissodactyla; family Equidae; genus Equus; species Equus quagga. Next base: position 96,708,524 of record NC_060270.1, on the reverse strand, counting down.
CTACATTGGGACATCCCTGTAATGAACATAAACCTAAATTTGGTTCCAAGTAATGTTGCCCAAATGCCGAAAGACACATCATTTCCCCTTTGCCCAGCCCTAAGCGCTCACCTATCAGAGTGGCTCCTCTAAATGTCTGAATCCAGCCTGTTTGGACATTTTGTTTTGTTTTTAGTTTTGCTTATCTTTTTTGATCTTAGTTTCCTTCTGGAACAGAAGAGGTCACCTGTCCTGCTTTGGTGTTTCTCGTCTTCCTTTTGCTTGCTTTTCCCTCAAGCCACCATCGCTCCTTGCATCTCAGTGCCCTGTGTGTGACACCATGTCTGCCTACTGTGAAAAAAAGTAAATATAGAATCTGTTATGGTTATTTTTTTTTTCTGAAAGGTTAATAAAAGATAGTGACCTTGTGTTCATGCCTTGTTATCAGTAAAAAAGTAATGAGCCTCTAGTGGTCAGTTATACCTGAAGCATAAAATAGCATTGGTCTTGTATTCCTAGTCTCCCTAAGCAAGAAAAAGTAGTAAATTAACAATAATTGGAAACCCACCACTACTCTTAGTTGTAAAGATGATAATGAGAATTAAGCCCCCTTCCTTGGGTGAGACAGTAAGAAGGAGGAGGAGGAAAGAATACTATAGGGTTATTCGTTCACATCACAGGAAGACTTCCTGCAGTGTATAGCTTACCTGTTTACATGATACCTTAAGGCCTGACCCAACCTCTTTGACTTTTCCTGGAAGAGTGACATTGGAAAAAGATCCAGTGCCATCTAGACTTGACTGCAGAAGAGTTGCGCTGTTGAATCCATCACTGCCATATTTATTTAGAGAACAGAAGTCTGGACAATAGAGACAGCTAAGCAGAGTTACAATTTTCTTGAATCCTTTTGAAGATGACTGAGTAAACGCATTGCCCTCCTTTCACCCACAAAACCCACTTGAAATGAAAGGATAGTTACAGAAAAGAAGTAAACCTGTAACAGTAACAGCAAAGAGAATGGAAACAAGTGGTTACTATAGGACAAGACTTTCAAAACCTCTAGAAGATATAAATATGGATGCTAAAGAGATGGGGCGTGTAACTGTGAACACCCAAGAGAGGATCGAGGTTCTAAATCAGCAGGTATATGGAGTTTGAAGTGAGGGATGGAGGATGCAGTAAATGGAAGATCTACCTGTGGATTAACTGCACTGGGCAGGGACAATGACATTACACAGAATGAAACTGAACTCTAGCATGCAAGTGATGAACAATATTTGCCTAATCAAAATGATAGTAAAAATGTTCTCAAATCATTCTCAGTTTTTGGAGCCAAGATACAGACAAAGATACAGCTATGATGAAAGATGTAATATAATGTTAATTACCTTGACAATGTAAAATTAAGATGAATAGAGATAGTATATGGGAAGAGAGAAGAAAAGAGAAAAAATTTTAGAGGCATTATTATTTTCATATTCAAAAACAAGGAGTCAATTAATACTGTAAAAAGTGGCTGGAACAAGAAATAAAAATACAATTATAATACTTAAAGTTATATAAGCAATCATTACCAATAAAATAATAATATAACCATCAAATATTGAGAAGATGAGAAGACAAGATGTGAGGAGGTAAAATGAGCTAAATCATTATTTTTAAAGATGCAGTCAATAAGTATTGCCTGAACTTGATGAATTAAGAAATGGAGGTAAAATAATGTTATCTATAATTGGGGAAGAAATCACCAGGAGAAACTAAAACCGAAAGACTCTTAGAATGTTGCCTCAAGATAGGAACAGCAGTGGTTTTGAAGACATTATTTTAACCATAAACTCTTTGATACTATTTGGTTGATATTTATGACTTTTCTTTATGACAGACTAACAAAATCAGATTTTATATCTATATCTAAACTCCTAAATTTAGATATAGCTTTAACATTTATTTTTTCTAAGCAATACTTTTCTCAGGTCAAAATAAGATAATGAAGGTAAACTTCTTAGCACGATGCTCTTACATAATAAGAGCTCAGTAAAATATTTGTTGTTAATATTGTTCTTCCTTTTATTAACACCATTTTCATTTTCTTGAGTGACAGAGTGGTTGGTAGAGAGGAAGAAAATAAGTAACAAATCATGTGGTTATACGTCCACTTTGTCCTAACAGTAAACCAGAACTCACTGCTAGAAAATAAATCCCAGAAATTAGAAACTTAAGAGCAGGAAAGTCACCTTCTGCCATCTTGTGTAAGACTTTGGAAGAGTCTAAGTGGCCTGTTTTTGGACTTCTCTCCCTATTATTAACACCATCACAGAGTTTTGGGTGCCCCAGGCAGAGATATGAGCTGGAAGCCAACATTAACACAGTGGGTGTAAGGAGTTATCATACCTCCATTTGTGTCTAAACTGTTAAGCATGGAGAGGATTCATGCCATTCTGATTCATTTCATATAATTTGTATGCAACCTTCTAACAGGAAATGATGCTCTGTATACTGTTCTAAATTTTAACTTTTCCATTTATTAAAAAAAAGATCTATTTTTTTATACATTGTTCTATTTAAGTGTAGGAGGTTTTGATGGGAGATGACATTAATTATAAGTGAGTCTAATTTAACAGATGGCTGATAATGAGATACATTGAATTACGGACTGAGAGAAAAATACACTTAGAGGAGAATGACGATGACTGTTCACTGGTCATTTGTAGGCTTTGTATCTAACATTTTAAATAATCTGATTTAGAATACTATTATCTTTATTAAGTAGTACATATGTATCATAAATGTGTGTTATGCTTATACCCAAAATATCTAATTTGGTGATGCTGAAATAATATACCTATATAAGGACATTGCTTATGAACGGGCCAAAAGTCCGGGCCATGATTCTGTTTTCACAGCATCCTTCATTAAGTTCAATATTAACGTTTAAATTTAGCAAGATAAATTCATGATTTTTTTAAACACAGTTAAGTTGTTGCATGAATTTCTTTAAACATGTATAAACATTATATAAAATGTAATAAATTAAAGTCCTAAGGTGCTTAATTGTTTTTAACTCTGATTTCATAATATTTAACAATTTTTAAGAAAATTAAAGACATTATTAGGGGAAAGATTAAAAGAATCATTTCAGAGGAATGTGTGATTGTGTTATATGTTTGTTGATAGATTAACATAATGGCAAATATGCTAAGCCACCATTACTGCTCCATACCACATGTGAAAGGTAAGAAACATGTTGATAGCACCACTTTCATTCTCTGAACACAGAAGAGTCTCCTCTAGAAGAGACCATAGTGAGTATATTCAACGTATTTTGTTAAATCTGCTTTTGATAACTCCATCGATGCTCAGGTATGTCGACAAACTTTGATTTGATGAATTCCTTTGCATATAATTAGTCAGCAGAATAAGATACTTAAACATGAACAAGCATATTCTGAGGGTTGTCAATTTTCTTTTCTTTTTTTTTTTTTCTGCTTTATCTTCCGAACCCCCCCCTGTACACAGTGGTATATCTTAGTTGCAGGTCCTTCTAGTTGTGGGATGTGGGACACCACCTCAATGTAGCCTGACGGGTGTCGCCATGTCCGCCCCCAGGATCCGAACCCTGGGCCGCCGCAGCGGAGCGCATGAACTTAACCACTCGCCATGGAGGCGGCCCCTCAATTTTCTATTAAGATTTTTTTTTTTAACAATTTTGTCTCCACATTTTGAAAATAATTTAAACGCATACACACAGATGCACACACAAAATGCACATTCTGGACCATCTTGATAATCGTCTCCTAACTAGGCACTACCAATTGATTTTAATGCCTGCATCTCAGATTAGGATAGATTTAAGAGCAGACAAGAGTTTTATTTGTTCTTCTCTGTTGAAAAAGACTCAGTGAGACTTACCTCCCACGTTTTACATTTATGCCAAGTGAAATTCAAATGATTTCCACAGTGCTTTATAATAATATATGTGTTTTTCAGTATGATTAAATAAACTCTTTAGAATTTCTTGGATATGACACCAAAATCACAGGCAAAAAAGGAAAAAAATAGATAAGTAGGACTTCATCAAAATTGAAAACTTTTGTGCATTAAAAGACATTATCAAAAGTGTGAAAAGGCGACCCACAGAATGCAAGAAAATATTTGCAAATCATATCTGTGATAAGTGATTAATATCCAGAATATACTAAAACTCCTTCAGTTTAACAACAAAAAACCTGATTTAAAAATCGGCAAAGGACTTAAATAGATATTTCTCCAAAGAAAGTATACAAATGGCTAACAAACACATGAAAAGATGCTCAACATCATGAATAATTAGTGAAATGCAAATCAAAACCATGATGAGATCACACTTCATACCATGAAGATGGCTAGTATCAAAAAAGAGAAGAAAAACACCCAGAAAATAGCAAGTGTTGGTGAGGATGTGTAAAAGTTGGAACACTTGTGCTTTGCTAGTGGAAATGAAAAATGGTACAGCTGCTGTGGAAAATAGTATTATGCTTCCTCAAAAAATTAAACACAGAATTTCCATATAGTACGGCTATTCTACTTCTGAATATATACCTAAAAGAATTGAAAGGAGGGATTGAGCAGACACTTGTATAGCAATGTTCACAGAAGAGTTATTCACAATAGCCAAAATGTGGAAGCAGTCCCAGAGTCTTTCAACAGATAAATAGATTTAAAAAAAAAAATGTAGCACATAAAGTATAATAGAATACTACTCAGCCTGAAAAAAGGAAGGAAATTCTGACACATGATACAACATGAATGAAACCTGAAGACATTATATTAAATGAAATAAACCAGTCATAAGAGGACAAATATTGTATGATTCCATTTTATAAGGTGACTAGAATAGCTAAATTCATAGAGAGGATTCAAATAGAATGTTGGTGGCCAGGTGCTGGGGGAAGGGAGAATGGCGAATTATTGTTTAACGTGTGTGAAGTTTCAGTTTGGGAAGGTGAAAAACTTCTGAGGATGGATGATGGTGATGGTTGCACAACAATGTGAATGTACTTAGTGCCACTGAATTATACACTTAAAATTGTAAAAGTGGTAAATTGTACGTTATATAATTTTCCATAATTTTAAAATTAATGTTACAAAAAAAACTGTTTAGAGGTGTCTAAACCTTCTAAGTATCAAACCAAGGGAACTTCTCTAAGAGGATTATTTCTTAAAACATGACATTTTAATTATTGGAGGTAGAGAATTTCCTATTGGTCATGATAGCTATTAATACTGTAGATAGCACAAAATGGAAAATGTGTTGCAGAACATACAAAAAAAAGCATTGAAACTGACCGTTTCAGAGGTTATTCTTATTCTAAAATGTTATACATTTCTTGGCATAGAAGTCATTAAAAACTGAGTAAGAGATATTCCAATTGCACAGTTCAAAAAAATAAATATTAGATAGAAAGGCATAGCAAATACATAATCTAGTACAGACATTTGTAACTCTCAGAACTCCAAATTTCTAGAATGATTTTCTTGTGTCATTTCTCTCTACTGGGGCTCAGCCTGAGGCCACCAAGGATGTTAAGGTTTTTCTTCTTTTATCAACACTCCTCTATTTTATAATCTGAAAAAAAAAATCTGTTTTACTTGATAACATTTCTTTCAAAACTATTAAAACTTATATCTGGATGAAACAAAGTTTGAACATAATAATCAGCTACCTCTGTTTTCTAATACATTATGACAAACGATCAGACTCAGTATTGCTCATCTAAACAATAGTGAACCATATTTTGGCATAAGTTTAAAAAATAAATCACTGGAACAGAATGGAGTCTATAAATAGACACACATACACAGTAACTTGATTTATAACCAAAAAAATCCACTGCAATTCAGTGAAAAGAAGAGTCTTTACCAAAAAATGATGCTCAGTCAATTAGATAGCCATTAAAAAAATCTTTGACCCTTATCTCAAACCATTCATAAAAATTAATTGAGATAGATCTCAGGCTTAAATGTCAAAGAGAAAACAAACAGCTGCTAGAGGGAAATCTAGGGCAATAAATTCATGACCTTAGGATAGTAATAGATTTTTTTAAACAAGACAAAGGAAGCACTAACCATAAAAGAAAAATAAAAAATAATCCCTGTTCATCAAACGACAATAATAAGAGAATGAAAAGGAAAGTCACAGACATTCAATAAATGTACTTGAATAAAATAAATCCATAAATGATCCAGCATGCATGTGAAAATATTTGCAACACCACTAGTCATCAGGGAAATGCGAAGTAATACCAGGAGAAAACTATACGTCATCACAATGACTAGAATTAAAAGGACTAATGAGACCAAGTGTATGTCAAGCATGTAGACGTCTCGAACTCTCCTGTGTTTCTTGCAGTAGTTTAAACTGATTCAACTACTTGGAAAATTGGGTATATCTATACATAAAAATTCATCGAGTCATACACTTATCGTTAGTGTATATGTCATGCTTCATTAAAAAGTAAAAATGTAACGTAGAAATAAAAAAAAAGATATAACTAAAGACGGTAGTTAAAGGAGAGTGCTGTGAACTACATTATAAAAATGGGTTTAAAAAAAGGAATTACTTAATTAATTCAAAGAATTATACATTTTTAAGACTGAATCAAGAGGATATTTTGTCAATGCAATTAATTAGTGAACGAAACAGGTTTAAAGATTGAAAGTAAAAACAAAACTGTGATTATTCATAGATGATAGATTTTTAAACACAGAAAATCCAAAAACAATTAACAAAAAATCATAAAAATTCATAACTTGCAGCAATACTGTCAGCTCTAAAATCTATACATAAAAATTGATAATTTTATAAACCAGGAACTAGTTAGGTAATAGAATTTTTAAAATCCTATTCTAAATATCTAAATTGTTATAGCAATCTAGAAATAAGGATATCAATTGTTATCCAACATCTTACAGGATAAATTAAAACATTATTAATAGGCAAGATAATAACTCAAGAAAGAATAAGAAATACCTCGTTGAATGGAAGAATTCAATATTAGAGATATAAGAATTCTTCCCAAATTAACCGATAAATTTCAACATAGATCCAAAAAAATATATCAGCAAGGTTTTCCATGAAACTTAACAAGCTATCTAAAAGGCATATAAAGGAACATAAGGGTAGCCATGACAATTTTGAGAAGTAATAAATAACAGGAACTTATCCAACAGACTTCCAAATTTATTGACTAATTAAAACCATGTGGTTTCAGAGTAGAGTTACCTAAATATATATTTATGCTAAAAAATAGAGAGACTAGTAAAGGACATGAAAACTTCATGGGGATGTGGCATAAACAGACCTCTGAATATTCTGGAAGGTAGTTTTGGCAAAAACAGCTCTACGCATCAGCAAGGAAAGGATGCACTCTTCCTATAAATGATGCTAGGACAACTGGCTCTCCATATGGAGAATGATAAATTAGATGCCTACCTCACACCACACTCAAAAATAAATTCCAGATGGGTTAAATACCTATATGTAAAAAGCAAAACATTTATAAGAATATATGTGAAAGTATCTTTATGACAAAAATGCAGAGAGATTTTATTTTTTGAACAAGGCAAACAACATTATCCCTATAAAGTTAAAAAGAAATCCACAGTCTGAGAAAAATATTTGCAATGCATATAAACAAATGCAATTCTGGTAGTCCTTTTCCTTCGGGAAACACAACATGTACACAAGGAGTGTTATAAAGGATGTTAGATGAAGCATTGTTTGAAATACTGAAAAAAAGTAAAATTTGGAAATAATATATACACACAGATAGATCCTTACATATATGTGTGAACATACACATATGTACATATAAGTATGCATTTTATATGGAGCCAATTTTAGATACGGTTTTAAGACATTGCGTTTTCCACTTACATTACAGTGACTATAAAGTGCTATGTTGTTTCCTTTCCGCAACCAAGGTACAAAATTTTTCTCTTATGTTTTAACTAAAATTTTTACAGTTTGTTTTACCTTTAGATCTATTTCTTCAAGTTAATTTTGCGTGTAATGTGAAGTAAAGGTAAAGCTTCATTTCTTTTTACAGATCGAAGTCCAATTATAACAGCATACTTTCGTCACAAGACTATTCTTCTCCCTTTGAATTTATTTGGCCCAACTGTCAAAAATTAATAAATTTATATATTTGGGTCTATTTCTGGACTCTGTCTTATGTTTCATTGATGTCTATGTCTTTCCTTTTCCAGAACGGCACTGCTTTGAATTGTCTCAGCTTTTGTTTTTCTGAAAATGGCTTAATTTACAGCAAGTCTTGAAATCTGATAGTCTGTATTCTTCAATTTATTTCTTTTTTTAAATTTCTTTGGCTGTTCTGGTGCTTTTCCATATAATTTTTATAATTGAGTGGTCAATTTCTTACAAAAAACGTCAGGAAATTGAGATCGCATTGATTCGATAGGTCACTTTGGAAAGAATTTGATATCTGAACACGTTTTTTCTTCTAAGCCCCAAACACAGTACGTTTCCATTTACTTGGGTCTTCTTAATTTATCTCCACAATATTTTATGATTTGAGGGTAGAAATTTCTTAATATTTCAATTTTTAATATTATTATGAGGTATTACTTAATTTCAATTTCCAATGTCTTATTGTCATCTTTAAATAAAAAGTCTTATTTTTTCCTGTCCAAGTGTGATGCCCCTGAGTAGGGGGGGATAGAGGTTAATGCACACCGGGAGGGGCTTTAGTGGAGCTCGCAGAGAATTCATTTGTAAACCTAGAATTAAAAAAATAACAATATATGGAGCCCATAGTTATTGGCTATGATATTTCATAAATCTACTTTAAAAATGAACTCAAGATGGAAAATATTACAGTTTCCATGCTGATGTTAGTTACACCTCTGTGACAAAACGTCAGAAATGGTCAGCCGTGGTGGGCTATTACACCAAAAAAAAAAAAATTCTACTTTATCCCTCATTCAAACATCAGGCTCCCACTAAGTAATTCAATTAGTTTCAATGTGTGAATAATACCATATTTATATTCTGACATTTTAACGAGTAATAACATGTTGTTGAAGAATCAGCTTCTATATTTAGAAATTGATAATGAAACACCCTGGAAAATAAAGTTTAGGTAGAAATTGTGTAATAATCTTTCAGTCCTTTGAGATAAAATTCTCATCAATCTAGGTGTGAAATATTAAGTTGAATAAACATCATTTAACAGTTACAAAAATAAGGCATCATAAAATAAAGATTGAGTTCAGTAAAAATATCCTACCATATATTAGTATAAATAATTACAGATTTGATCCTTCACCATGGAATTTCTTTTCTATCTGAATATAAATATTCAGCTAACCTATATTTCTTAAGTCAAAGGGTATTATAATTTTCTTTTCTAACCCATATTATACCTCTACCATCTTTATGATTTCACATTATTTTCTACTAAATGGGAAAATGACCTAAACTATTAGATCGTTATTCTAATGACTAATATTCCCTATTAAAAGAAATCAGGGTACCATGTAAAAATCAATATGTCTGAGGAAAGAAACAAAAAGTGAGCCTGAAAGCTCTTGGTATACCAGGAAGTAAGGATGCTTTCAAAGATTACTGAAGAGATATGTGATAGCTTGCCTCCAAAATGGTCACCAATGACCCTCATCTCCTGGTATTCATGTGTTTATGTAGTTCCCTTTACATCGAAGAGGGTAGAGCCATGTAATCAATAGTATATTTGGAGAAAACTGTGTGTGCGCTCAGAGGCTAGGGCATAAAAACATTGCTACTTGTGCCTTGCTCTTTCTGAGATGATATGCTCTCAGAGAAGCCACCCGCCATGTCCTGTGAACACTCAAACAGATCACTGGGGAGGCCCATGGGGCAAGGAACTGAGGCCTCCTGCTAACAGGACAGCAGGGACACGCCAATCATGCGATTAAGCCAACTCAAAAATGGATCCTCCATTTCTATTCAAGTCTTCTTGTGACTGCAGTTCAGACAGACATTTAACCGAAAGTTCCTTAGAGACCTCAACCCAGAACCACCTACCTGAGCTGCTCCTCAATTCCTTATCCACCGAAACTATGCTTGATGGTTTAAAGCTACTAAATTGTAGAGTAGTTATCAATACAGTAACAGGTTAAAAGGACTAAGGAATCAACCTGAGCTCGGCTTCCACTGTCCAAAGAGGATAATTTGAGATGTAACAAGAAAAATAACTGCAATGGGTTGAATCACATCAAATATATTAAATCATGTGATGATACCAAAAAATTTTTAAAGCCCTTATTTTTCCTTCTGGAGGGTGCTGGGTGATCAGTTCAACACATTTAAAACTTGTAATTATAAGGAAAAACTCAAATATTTATCCTAAGTTTTCTATGTTAGCTAAACCTCAGGGTAAACAAATGGTTGATAATGGGAGTGTTATAGATTTCTCTCTACTTTTGCAAATGTCAGGAACTCTCCACAATAAAAGCTAAAATGCAATACTTTTGAAGGATGACGATAATATTTTAACTCACCAATTATATCTGAAACATATTAAAAAATAATTTCATAGAACTTCAGCTTCAAGGAGGACTGGACATACTTTTGCCTATTCCTTCCACTAAGTAGAACTAAAAACATGAACAGTATACGCGAAATAGACCTAGAAGACTCTTAAAGGTAGAGAGAAGACATCACATGGGAGAGGGACGTTGGAAACTAAAGGATGATATGGCCTTGAGTTTACTGGGTCTTCTTTTTACTTCATATACATCAGACGTGGAAATGAAAAAGCTGGCAACAGAGAAAGGGCAAAGAATATAGAAAAATCAAAGGCCCACAACAATTCTGCTTTCTCTAGCCAAAGGACTGGAAAAGGAACAACCTCACAAGACAGAAAACTTTTAGACAATAACTGTATAACTGCTCTACTCCAACCAAGTAACATGAAAAAAAGCTGTGGTTTGTCTCCGTGAATGACAGCAGAGGTGGAGTGGGGAACGTAGACTTCTACCCATAGGCTGTTAGAAGCAGCCCAATCTTCCTGCCTGGGCAGGGCTGGGGGGAGGGAAGGATGATATAAGGGAACACGGTGTAGAAAGGTGGGACTTTCATGCACCCTGGGGGGAAATGAGGACCCTTGGTGTCAGTGGAAACCACCCAGGGAACCTGGGCTTCTAGCCCCAGCTAGCAGTAGTGACGATCCACACTCTGACAGTGCTGTCATAGGAATCCTAGTGGAAAGTCAGGATTCTCACCTCAACGCAATCGTGATGAGGCCAGCTTCCACGATGGGGGTAGTAAGCGAACATGAGGAGTAGTAATGAGACACTCACACTTACCCTGCCAGAGAGGGATCAGTGGAGACCTAGCAGGGAGCCAGGATTATCACTTTCACCTCGTATCAACTGAGATCAATATGGGACCTGGACTTCCATCCCCAGGAAGCAGTAACAAGGGCCCTGTTCCCCTGCCAGAGCAGTGTCAGAGAAAGCCAGCTGAAACACAAGTTTTAAATATGATCCAGAGCCTCATAACATAATACACAAAGTATCCAAGTTCCAATTGAAAACTCATCATTATAGCAAGAACTGAGAAGATCCCAAACCAAATGATAAGAGGCACTCAACAGATGCTAACAGATGCTAACATCTAACAGAGATGTTAGAATTATCTGACAAAAATTTTAAGGCAGCCATCATAAAAATGCTCAAGGAGAAATTATGAACTTGTTTGAACAAAATAAAAAGTAGAATCTCAGAAAATGGATAGAAAGTCTCTGCAAAAAAATAGAAGATACAAATTTTTAAAAAATGGATATTTAGAAATACAGAATACTGAGAAATACAATAATCAAAAAAAATACAATACAATAATAGAAAAAGTACTTGAAAAAATAGTAGCTGAAAATGTTCCAAATTTGGCAAATGCAATTCTACAGATTCAGGAAACTTAGCAAATCCCAGAGAGGTAAAACTCAATCCACCTAATTTCAATACTTATATAGCTACAGTAAAAAAAGATTATAGCATTTTTAATAAACAGTGTTAGCGCAATTGAACATCCATATGCTAAAAAATTAATTCCAACCTACACCTCGTACCTTATACAAACCTTATACAAAACTGACTCAAATCGATCAAAAATATACAACCTCTAGATAAAAACAAATCACAAAATCTTCAGGATCTAATGCAAGGCAAAGTGTTTTTAGACTTGATGCCAAAAACGAGATCCATAAAAGAAATATCAATAAATTGGACTTCATCAAAATTAAGAACTTTTGTTCTGCAAAGGTACTTGTAAAAGGGATGAAAAGATGACATACAAACTAGGAGAAAATATTTGAACACCTTGTATTCAAAGAAGGACCATTGTCTAGGATATATAAAGAACAATCAACACTCAGCTGTCAAAAAAAATAATTCAATTTGAAAATGGACAAGGATATGAAAGACATTTCACTGAAGAGGATATCCAGATGGCAAATTAGCACATGACAAGATGTTTAACATCCTCAGCCTTTAGGGAAATGCAAATTAAACCCTCAATGAAATATCACTACACACTTATCAGGATGACTGAAATAAAAAATGGGGACAAAAACAAAAGATAGGGAGAAATTCTAGGTAACTCATATATTGCTGGCGGGAATGTAAAAGAATGCAACCACTCCAGAACATAGTTCAGTGGTTTCCTAAAAAACTAAACATGCAACTACCATGTGACCCCAAAATTTTACTCCTGAGCAATTATCCCAGAGAAATAAAAATTCTGTTCACACAGAAATCTGCGCATAAATGTTCATTAGTAATTTTATTCATGATAGCTCAAAATGGGAAACTCAGAAGTATTTCAAGGAGTGAATAAACTGTGTTACATTCATACGTGGAATACCGCTTAGCAGCAAAAGGAACAAACTTTTGACATATGCAATGACTTAAATAAATTTCCAGAGAATTCTGGGTGAAAAAAAGCCAATCCCCAAAGGTTACATACTCTTTATTTCCATTTATATGACATTTCTGTGATGACAAAATTATAGAAATGGACAACAGGTTAGTAGTTACCGGGGTCAGGGACAGGGTGGGCAAAGAGAGATGTGGGTTTGGCTCTAAAAGGACAACGTGAGGGATAATTGTGATGATGGAGATGTTCTGCATCTTGACTGTAGGAATAAGATCTAACTTATGTACTTGAAAAGATACTGGTAACATCTTTTTATTGAAGAAATATATATTTTTAAGTATAAATTTTATTGGACTGCAAAAATCTTTGCCTCATTCATCATTATGCTGTAACTGTATAGCTTAGATGTGATATCATCTTTAAAGGGCTAGTTTGTATGTGGCACTATTAATATTATTAATAGTATCATTTATATTAACAATAATCATTCAGTTTTGATAAATATGTATTTTTTCCCAACTACTCTTACCGTCAGTGTTTATTTGATGAATATCGCTGTCCTTATTTATTCGTGCTTTCTTCCATATTTTTCATTAGATATATTCCCACAAAGAAAATTTCTTAGGGGATAAGTATGTTTTAACTTTTGAAATATATTAAAAAATTTCCTTCAAGAAAGGCTGTTATAGAACCTTCCCATCAAACGTGTGTGAATGTTCCCATTTATCCAATATTAGCTGACCTTGAGGAATGGCCACTAGCTGGGAACTCACACGTTGACAAGCCCAGTGCAAAACTGCTAGCTATCATTATGATAGTGACTAGGGTATATTCAAATAGCGAAATTTTCTGTTCAAGTTTGAATAACACAGAGTGAAACAGAGAGGTGTAAAGAAGGAATTTGCACCATTCAAACACCTAAGAAACTCAAACCAAAATGGGGTAAAGTGAACATAGCTTATGAGGGGACTGTTTTCTTCAAATAACAAATTATTGCATTGCTTCAGATAAATTAATATAACTAAAAATCATCTGCATGTTATTGTCTCAAATTAGCAAGGTATTATGCATTTTCAGCCCATAGTTTTGGGAATATAATTCTGATGAATTTAGTTATAGTGCCAAATGATTGTGCTGCCAGTTTACGTTGGCCGTGTCCCTCTTCAACGCTCTGACAGCTGTCTACATGTAGCTTATGTCCTGCTTTGCTCCACATTACACAGGAGGCATTTTCTGAAAGCCAAGAAATTTTGAAAGGGGCAGACTTACTGTAGCTCATCAAATCCCAGTGAAGATGGGAAGACACCAAAGGAAGCTCCTTAGCTTTGAAAAATGCCTTCAAGACAAAGCCTTCGATTCCTGTAGTAGACAGTAGATCATTGTAGGGACAATTTATTGGTAAACAATCTAGCCTTTATGTTATTCTATATAGCTGTTTTAGTGAATCACTTACATAGAAATTATTTAGATAATAGAAAATAATTTTAAAGTTATTATAAGTTATAAGCTGCCTTTATATCACTATGCTTTGAAAAATAGATTCATGGACTAGAGAGTGACATGTAGCTCAGGAAGTTGTGAGAACAGCCAACTAGCCCCGGAATGTAATCCTGACTCCACCCATCCTTTTGCAGCATAAGACGTTAATAAACTGTTACCTCTTTAATCTTCCTTTTGCTTATCTATAAAAGGCAAAACGAAACCTGCTTTGAGGGGTTTTTGTGATAATTAGAGGTAATGTCATGTATACCGTCTGACGCAAAAGAGCTAATCAATAACTGTATTATTTATGGTGACGATCATAAAGTTGGTCCTTATAGATGACATCACCTACACATTGAGTTATAATTATGTACTGCGTTATCTATATCTGCCATCTAACTGTGAGCTCCCTGAGCTCAGGGACCTTGTCTGATCTCTGTGCCCTCTTATCTAACATGCAGTTATTGCTCCATAAAGGTTTGCTGGGATCAACTGAAAAATGCCTCAAGTTCCTGAAACCGCCTATGCCAGGCGCAGGGATTACCATAAGCAATTTTAAGGACATGAATAAAATGTTTAATGAGTAAGTAAAGTAGCCCACATGAATTTTAAGTAATTCAACTCACTACTGAGTATAGCATTTTTTATAAAGCTAATTAATGGATCCAAAAAAACCACAGTTCATTATTTATCACCCATTCTTGTTACGTAGTTAATATTCTGGAGCCTTACAAGTCAGGCTTTAACAAATGTTTCTGGATTTAGTTGTATATGGGTAGGCAAATGTATTCAAAAATTTCCTGAGATACTTTTCATGCATCAAGAAGCAGCTAAGCTGTATATTAAAAATCATAAAAAGAAAATATTTAAAACTATATATTACAAGAGAATGGAGAAAAATGATTGAGTATTAAGACTCATAGGAGAGAAATCAGCCTTGGTCTCCTTGTATTTCTCTTTGGTGACAACGTAGTACAGATGCAATACTGTTGGTTAACAAACTGATGCCAATTGTAGCTAGTTCTTATAAACATATCCACATTGCTATTATTTGTTATATATTTATTATATTATTTATAATAAATATTATAGCATAATACATTATATTTTTGTTGTATTGATATCATATAGTATTATACTATTTTGTATAGAGTTTATAAATATGTATTATTTATTACTATTATACATTGCCTACAATTCACTTGCCTAATTAATCAGCACAGACCCACAATCAAAGTATGAAAATGCTGAGATCTTTTTGACCGTCCTTTGCTTTCTTATGAGTTTTAATTTACTCGTCACTTCTGCTCTCATTTCGGTCTCAACTTTTCACAGTGTGTGTATATCTATTTGTATAGTCTCTTGCCTTTCTGACCCCCACTCCCCCACCCTCCAGTAGAACCTGCTCCTTTTCATGAAGCGGAGCTCTCCTGCTTATTTCTTCCAGACCTAAGTGTGCCCGTGTGGTTTATACTTCCAAGGTCTTGCTATCAAGAGATATTTCAATGTGATGATTAATGTGATAAGCTGTATCAATGTGTTCTGACATAGAAATGGCAGGTAACAATCTTCCTCGCGTAGGTCGTTCCTGTGCATTTTTGAAGTGACCTTTTAGAGTAAAGGTCATCCACAATGCTGAATGTTTCCATCTAGAGGCGAAGTGAAGTTAGTACCTTATGTCAGTTCCACCATCTATTCAACATTGGCTAGCTAAAAACATGAGTTGTTCTTTCCTTGTGTGTCCACATTCACAACACCCAGGCAATCATGAGGCTGAGAAAATTCTCCCACTTACATATTTCTTAAATCCCTCCTCTTCTGTCCCACTAGCTTCCCTCAACAAGGAACTCATCATCCTTCACCTGAATACCCAATAGCTGCCTCACTGGATCCTAGTCCCTGAGCCATTCTAGTCATCACTTCTGCCAGAAAGAGTCATCATACAAACTGCATTAAGTCATGTCTTTGGTCAAAACTCTTCAGTGGTCCTCATCACTTGAAAGATAAATTTTCATGTTTGCTACATGGCATGCATAATCTTTGTCATTTAGCCCCCTTTCCCACCACCGTCATCCCCAAACCTTATGCCACAGAAATTTATAATTACTTGCAGTCTCCAGAGCACAATTCACATTTGCAGAACCATCTTTTCACTTGTTGTTCTTTCTCTGAAATACTCAACCTAACTTATTTGCCAGAAAAATCTTACTCTTTTTTCAAGTCTTAGATTAATGTTGCCTGTTCTGTGACATTCTATGTTCCTCTTAAAAATCAACCAAATATCTTCTTTGACCATTTTCCCATCTCATCTTGTACATTATACTCATTATTATTAGTGTCTTTATAATTTTTAATTTGTAAACCTATCTACCTACTAAACTAGATAACTTTAGAGGATAGGGATTAATTATTTTCATCACTGTATTCCTAGGCACTAGCATAATCACAGCACATACTAGGTGCTCAATAAATATTTGTTGAGTATATGAGTGCATGAAGGCCCTCAGCTACCACTCATACTCTAATTGGATACACTAATGGCTAGCTTATTGCTTAGTCAACCAATGTGATCGTGTGATTATTTTCAATATCTAGGGATCTGGGGGAATAAGTCTGTAGGGGAGCAGAATTTACTACCCCAAAATGTCCCTCTTTGGCTTGGTTATTTTTAAGAACAAAAGACTCAGGAAGAAGCTTTGACTTTCCCTCTATTTGCTTAAAGAAATTTAGGATAGAAGACCTATTCCGGGAAGGAGCTACCACCATGGATAACTATAGTATAACAGGAATTACGTGGGGTAGACAGGGAGGAACCTAGCAAGATACATTTGGTCAGTGTCCCCTCCATGCCCCATTGTCTTTTCAAGGCATGGCAAACATTTGTTTATCAAACATTAGCTTTTCCATCTCCATGAGAATTGCCTTCCTCTCTTTTGGACCCCCAAATCTCTCTTCTTTTGGAGTCCAAAACCATTACCCCCTACATCCTTCTTTGTCTTTAGCTGAAGATGGTATTTAAGGTGGTGGCTTTGGCCATTTTGGCAAGTTACTCAGTTTTCCTAAGTTTCTCCCATGTATACATGTTATTAAACTTATTTGATTTCCTCCCATTATTCTGACTCATGTCAATTTAATTCTTAGACCAGCCAGAAAAATCTACAAAGGTAAAGGAAAATTTCTTCCTCCCCTACAAGTTCAATACATACTACCTAGTTTTCTTATAAACAGATGCCACCAGCTCCTATTCCATTAGTATGAAGTACCTACAGAGTGTTAAAGTGGAAAAGGGAAAAGTGGTCACTGTTAGTGACTAAATCATGTTACTACTGTGCTAGAAAAACATTAATATTATCTAATATTTATCATTTAACATTATCTAATACATAGCATTTCTAATACTTAATATTATCTAATGCTCTGTATCCTTGGAAATTTTCTAAAAACTCTATATAGGTCAACTCAATTAATTTCTAGATGCTACAATTATTTTTATTTTATAGATGAGGGAATGCAGAGAGAGATGTTTCATAGCTTGACCAAGATCCTAGTGAAAGTAAGTGAAGAGCAGGGCTTCAAACCCAGGCAGTGTACCTTTAGAGATCTCTGTTCCCAACCACTGTGATACGTCTCTTTATAACTGACTGTAGTATCACAAGAATTTGACTCAGCTTGTTTCAGGCTTGTCTGATAAAGGTTGATGAGTCCAACAGGAGTTATTTGCAGGGAAGAATTTTTTTTAACCTGAAAAAATGTTAGGGAAAGGATTTTTGTGCAGGTGCCTGGGAGATTTATTAAGGACTGCTGAAGATAGCATGGTTCCTGATTTGGGTAATAATTCCCCAGCAGGGGCAATGAACTTGTGCCTGAAGCTTAAGGACAGAGAAACTCTAGGCTGAAAATAAAAAGCTGTTTTACAAAAGGCACAAGGCATAAACAACCCTCAAGACTCCAGATGACAAATCATGGGGATATTAGCATTTAATCCCACTTCTGCATAGAGCACAATGAATTTGGCCTATCAGCATTATAGGGCTGTGCTTCTAAAACTTTAATGTACATGGGATACACTGGTGGCATTGCTAATGTGCAGACTCTGAGTCAGTATGTCTTGGGTGGGCCTGACATTCTGTATTTCTTAAAAGCTCTCAGGTGATGTTAATGCTGCTGAACAATAGATTGAGTGACTTTTCTTTTAAAGTTGGCATTTTGAGAACCTTGGGCAATGGCACTGACATACGGACCTCAAAGCTACAATGGTGATGAAGTTCCCCTTGGTCGTTTTGTGGGCTGTGGCCATCTACAAAGGAACTAGAACAGTGATAACAAAAATAAGAAAACATGAAAAGAACATGCAAGGCAACATGCAAACTCAAAATTACCTGGTTGAGGCTTTGAGATGATTTAGATTTCCTGTGTTATTCAGAAGCAGTGGGAAGTTTTCCTTAAAACATAAGCAAAATTCTGATGATTTATATTTTCATGGCAATTTTGAACTACCAATCAGGCCTCTGTCACACTAATTCTGACTACAACCCCTCCTTCCATGGGCACTTTCTTTCTGCTCTACAACTCTGACATAGAAAGCAACTGAATCACTTTTCCTCTTTTTTTCCCCAAATCATTGCATCCCAAGTTTTTAGTGCATAGCAAGTTTTCGTGAAGCTTTTGAGTGAAGGATATTTATGTATCAGAAAAGCTTGCATCTACCATTATTCTTAAAAATTATTTGGCCTCCTCACTGCTGGGCATTTTTCTCTGGTCACATTTCTCCACAGAACCCAGCCTCATGGGTCCTGTTGCATGACCACTTCCCTTCTCACACTCTATTTCTCCCTGCTTGAAACAAATCCTAAGTTCCTTCTTAGTGTTTTGTGAATAACAATAATATGGTTATTACAGTCATGTTCCACATAATGATGTTTTGGTCAACAACGATGGACCACATATATGACAGTGTTCCCGTAAGATTAGTACCATACAGCCTAGGCAATACCATCTTGGTTTGTGTAAGTATTGTAGGGAAGAAGAAATTTTCCTCTACCCTTCTAGGTTCTTCTGGTCGGTGAAAGAATTAAATTGACATGAGACAAATTAACAGGAGAAAAACAAAAGTTTAATAAGACCTATACATGGGAGAAATAAAGGAAGATCAAGTAACTTGCCAAAATGGCCAAAGCTCTCACTTTAAATACCATCCTCAACTAAAGACAAAAGAAAATTTTGGGGGTGAAAAGAGTCAGTGACTTCAAAGATAAGGAAAGCAAATCACAGGTAGGTGAAAAGGAGCAAACATTTAGAAAACAAGTGTTTGTTTAGCCACGCAGAAACAGAAGAACACAGAGGGGAACCCGACAAACAGGCTTTTCTAGGTTCCTCCCTGTCTACCACCTAGTTCATGTTATGCTAAGGTGATAGCTTGCTTCCTGAGACAGGTTTTGCTTATCTGAAATTTTTTAAGCAGTTAAAGGGAAGGTGACAAGAAAAACTCTCTGTCTTTCGCTTCTTAAAAATAATCAGCCTAAAATAATCCTCTTGTTAAAGAGTCATATTTTGGGGTGGCCAATTTTGTTCCCCTTCAGTACACTCTGTGATATTTGCACAATGATGAAATCTCCTAATGATGTGATGCATTTGTCAGAACATGTTCATGTCATTAAGTGACACATAACTCTATTTTGTACAGATCAAGGCATCAAAGACCTAGAATTCCCCTCCCAGGGCAGCCTACTAAAGAACCCTCCCCAAATTAAAAATAATACATAATTTTTTTTTAAATTGCTTCTTTATGGAGTTCCTCTAGTAGTTAAAGTAAGTTTTTCACCAATCATCCATCAATACATTTTCCTTTTTTTTTTTTAGCTGAGGAAGATTTGCCCTAAGCTAACATCCTTGCCAATCTCCCTCTATTTTTTAATATGTGGGCTGTCAGCCCAGCATGGCTGTTAACAGAGCAGTGTAGGTCTGTGCCCAGGAACCAAACCCAGGCCACTGAAGTGGAGCACACTGAACTTAACCACTGGACCACCAGGGCTCTCCCAATAAATATTCTTTATTGATTGTGAAATGTATACACAGTACAACCCCATGTGTGTCATTAAGGTTTACAGAGAAGAATTCCACTGTCTTTCACTGATTATTTACATAGAAATTGTCTCTCACCAAGTCTTTAAAATTAGTTTGATTAGTTTGTATTTTTTTCAATTGATTGATCTCAGCATTTTAAATAAAAAATACAATGATTTTGTTTTTAATGTATGTGTCCATATATATTTTAACTTACATGAATGAATAATTGTAACCACATACTAAATTGTTTTCACTTTAGGACAGTATTTTTCTTCTTTTTGTTTTTTTGCTAAGTTCCTCCTTATTTCTCTTCTCTTTTTTCACTCTATATTTTACCCTTTATTCACACCCTACTTGTTAAAAACGATTAAATGTCTTTCCATATTATTCATTGTACTGATGGAAACATAAATAGAGCCATGTGTTTATCATATGCACGCACACACACATGTCCACCTATACATATATAGAATAATGGAGACTGGCCATTTTCTAACTCAAAAATATGTCCAGGGAACTCCCTTATATAATCTCATATGGCTACAATTAAATCTTTTTTAATGACTACTATGTTTGACTTATTAAAATTTATAAATGAGTGGAAAAATAAGTCTATCAAATGATCCTTTTCCCAAAGCAGTGAATTCACCCCCAAGTAATCAGCAAGAGCAATCAATAAAACCATACCTTTTAAAAATTTTAAGTTATTTGATAAAAGCAAACATTCAAATCACTAAAATAACTACAGAATTGTGCCTTAAGAGATCTCACCACATTTTGTGGTGTAACAACTCAAAATTTAAGTTGTTGGTTATTGTTAAATTTGCTAGCAGAAGGCAATCATGGTTTCTCTCGGACAGAAGCATTGATTTGGAGACCAAATTATTTACAACTATATTGTGAAGGCTACACTTGGAAGACTTATCATGCTTTTCTCTTCTTTTTTATTGACATAAAGAGGTGAGGCAATAATTTTTTTCTTTTGCTAGACAAAGACCACAAACACTCTTCCTATAGTTACAACTTTATTACAAAGTATAATAAACCACAGGTATCATGAATTGAATGCAGTGTGGTTTAATACAAAAAACCCTTTGCATGCTAGTATTATTAATAGGTCAATAGGCATGATGCCAATTAACTTCCATGACCTAAATGGAAAAGGAGTACGGGTTACATCTACTTGTTAGAACAGTGCAAAAGACTCAGCTAAAATGTCAGGCCATAGGATGATTACAGGAGGGAAAAAAGAAGTCTTAAAAAATAAGAGAGCACATCATAATTTCCAGCGTCAAATTACAGTTAACACAACATGTGTTTGTACAAGACTGTTTAAATAATGGCTATTTCATGAGCCATTAATATTTGGCTCCCTCTTTCTTAGCAGTAACTCATTACTTGGAGAACAATACAGGTATTCACCTTGATCAGTAAAAGACTATCTGATTTTATGTCTTAATGGCTGTTTCTGAAAACTCCTAATATCAGACTGCTGAGCTTTTGCACAAAGCATCTCAGAATGTACTGTGTGTGGGAGGCTGGAGAGTAAACTGCACTGCCACAGAGGTCTTTGTCTGGAATCTCTTGTTCAAGGCACTGACTTAGCCCTTGGTCTTTCTTTTCACAGTCGGAAAAAAAAGTTAACAGTTTATCTTTGCTTCTGAGGACAGACAGGACACATCCTTCACATGTTACTTTTCCTTTGGGCTTCTTGCCAATAGCTGCTCTGTAGGCTGGGACTCTAATCTACAGTAACATCTTTCACTCCAAAAACAATCCCACTCCAGCAATAACAGTCTGGAGACAATAGGAGAGGTGAGGGAAGGAGAAATGTAGGTGAACAGATGTGGTGAAACTGAGATAAAAGTGAGAGTAAATCGAAAGGTAAGAAATGGAGTGACACAAAGTGCAAGAAATGGAAGATTAAAAAATAATGAAACCATTAAAAATGTAAGGGCTACTGTTTAGAAAAGATTCTCTAGGACCTCGTGGTAGTTGATTTGTCTTCCTGACTTATAAATCTGAGCTATTGCCTAAAATCTGTAGCCCTGTCCCCAAATTCTTGTTCCACAAATGTTAAGGTCTGTAAGTCTGTTACTCAATAAGATTAGGAAGTATTCTCTTTGTTGGTTCCATTGCTCACATGTTACAACTGGTTGCCACACACACATACACATACAGAAAAAGAGAATTTTTCAAAAGTTATGTTACTATTTTAAAATATATGCTTGTGTGTGACAATTACGTCCTTGGAGAATTTTGCAGAAAAAAATACATCTGGTGAAAATTAAATTTACAAAGATAAACAAACATGAGGCTAATAAAGCTATTTAATCACACCAAATTTATATCTGATCTTTGTCATTTACTGAAAGAAATATAGTAAAATGCTCTAATCTTTCTTTCTGTTCTATTTTCCTTTTATGCAACTTAATACCGTATTTCCATTTCCAACAGAGTACACTTTCGTCTCATTTTATTGACATTGTGGTATTCTGTATGTTAATCATCATTTTATTCGTTGCTTGGGAGAGTCTTTTTTTTTTATTTTCATACAATACACTTGCTAAAATACAAATAAGCATTTTCAAATATATTTGCAGGGTGTAGACACAAACATGAAATTACAAAGTCTAATTTTATACTTGATTTTACAACATTAATTCATTGTTCTAGTTTAATAAGAATTTATTTGAATCTTAACATTATTTTAATCTGCATTTATTCCATCGATAGACAGATTATCTATGTTCATGTGATGATTTGTGGTAAATTATTCATCCACTTTGAGAACTTGCTAACTTTAAAGCTACAATAATATAGACAGTCTGGTCATTCCTAAGGATGGACTAGTAAATCAATAGAACAAATTTGAAAATCCAATAATAAATCCTTATATTTGTGCTACATTGCTTTTCACAAACATGACAAGGCAATTTGATAGGGAAAAGATGAACTTTTCAAGAAAATGTTCTGGGACAACAAGATATATATAGGCAGATTTTTATCCTTATGCCACACCACTCACAAAAATTAGCCTAAAAAGGATGACAGACTTAAATGCAAGAGCTAAAACTACAAAACTTTTTATAAGAAAACATAAGAGAAAATTTGTATGACTTGGAATTAGTCAAAAATTTCTAAAATGTGACTCTAAAAGCATGGTCCATAAAAGAAACATGATAAATTGGACCTCATAAAGATTAAAAACTTTTGTTTCTAAGGACACTATTAAGAAAATGAAAAGCAAGTCATATCCTGAGAGAAAATATTTACAATTCAACTATGATAAAAATATGTGTATCATAAATATACAAAAACAGTCTTAACCCAATAAAAAATGAGAAAAAATTTGGAATTGGTATTTTATCAGAGAATACATATGTTTGGCCACTAAGCACATAAAAAGATGCCAAATGTCATTAGCTATTAGGGAAATGTAAATCAAACCACAATAAGATATCACTTCACATCCCCTGGGATGATAATTATCAAAGAGACAATAGTAAGTGTGGCAAGGAGATGGAGAAATAGGACCCCACATACCTTGCTGCTGGGACTCTCAAATGGTGCAACCAGTTTGAAAAACTGGCAATTCTCAAAGTGTTAAACATACGTTTACATACAAACCAGCAAATTTATTTGTGGAATTCTCCCCAGAGGAAGTGAAAACAGAGACCAGAAAAAGACTTATATGAAAATGCTTATAGCAAATTATTTTATAGTAGTCCAAAACTGGAAACAACTCAAATGCTCATCAACAGATTAATGGATAAACACAATGGAATATCCAAACAATGGAATCCTAATCAGCAATAGAAAGGAAGAAATTACTGACGTATGGTGCTACAACATGGAGGACCCTCAAAAATATTATGCTAAGTGAATGAGTTCAGACACAAAAGACCACGTATTTTATGACTCTACATATATGAAATGTCCAAAGGTAATCTACAGAGACAGAAAGATCAGTGATTGCCTGCAGCTGGGGGTAGGAAAAATCAATGACTGCAAAGGGGAGATCTTTTTAGGCATAACAGAAATGTTCTAAAATTGGATTAGGTGACTGTTGCACAACTTTGTGTATTTACTAAATGTCATTGAATTGAATGTTTAAAATGAGTGAATTTTACGCATTTAAAATGTACCTCAACAAAGGGTTAAAAACCAAATTCCATGTGTAGCCCAAAGCATTATCATTGAATTTAGCACAGAAACACGAAGTATTTTCTGTGATGTCATGAGCTTGTGATAGAATAGAGCTGTGTTGCAGAATAGATTGTGCATGATTTAAATGAATTATGCACAATTTCTCCATACATTTTAGAGGTCTATACCTGAATACAACTCTGCTTCCAAAAATCCCGTATCTATTACCTTTGTTTCCTATCTATGTTTGCTGTTACTATCTTGAGACTTATTTCCTTTCAAGAAATATATTTTGGTTCCCTGCACACCAGTTGTATGTATCCTTTTGCCTATAAGATATCACTAAGGTAATAATTTAAAAGGGTAAAAAAGGAAATTATAATTCCTGAAAGTTACCGAGCAAGATTTGCTTATATATCTGAGAAATACGATAAAAATACATTTATATTTCTGTAAAATATTTGATAGAGTTTATTATAATAACCTTCAGTACATTTAGAGTAATGCATCTTTTCAAAAGATTTATTATTACATATTTGGTGATTTAGACTTTTGCCTAGAAAAATCAGATAAAAGTCTAATGAAATACACTGGAAAAAAATAGATGTGTACTAAATTGTGTTATCAAAATATAGAGAATTGTCCATTGTGGGTAGTATTACTTACAACCTCCTTTCTTTTATTTTCTGTGGGGATTTGTTGGTGGGAAGCAGTCTTGGATGTCTTATCCCCTAGATACCATCTTTCCAATTTAGTATATTACATATACATTGTAGTTATCTGCAAACCCCTTGGAGAAGGAATCATATTTTATATATTTTATTCACTTTTGATGACTGAAGCCCTAAAATATTTGAGCCCTGGTAGAGTTGTTTGTGAGATAGGACGTTGTGAGATGCATTCTCTGATGGTGTAGATACTCTCCTTAGCTCCTTTGGCCACTAGGAAAGTCTACCCTTTGTTTAGGAGACTGAAAAAGAATGAATCTCTTATACATGGTACTCAGGCACAGGTATTTGTTCATTTTCTCAGATTTTAAAAGGAATTCTTATGTTTCTCATATATGTCTCATGTATGTCTACTGACATATAGTTGTGTTTTCTTTATTATCTTCATTGCTTGGGTTAAGATGTCAGTGTTGACAAAAATATTCTACAAAAAATGAAATGTTATAAGTGTTAAGTAAAGTATTTGGGTCTTTGGCAACTAATCATTCTTTACCACTAGGTAGTGTATTTATTTATCAGGGATCATAAGGATACAGAGAGACAGTAAGTTTAAAAGCCAGTATCAGCTCAAAGTGGCCACAATCTGATAGCCCCCACCTTCCTTTGCGGTGTCCAGAACTGAAATATGATTATGAACACCATCTGTTCCTAAGTTGCAACACACATTGTAAAAGTTGTAGCTTGGGTCAATGAGAGGGACAATTAAAAATCAGACAACATTTTTGCCTGCCCTTCCTAATCATAAAGACATTACTTTTGAGGAAAGACAGGGGAAATTTTTTTCATTAAAATAGTGACAAAGTTGAAAATGCTATTTTAGATATGCTCTTAAGATTATGCAAGTCTCATAAAATAATTTGGAGAGTGGACTTCATTCTGCATTCTCTGAAATTGTTTAACAATTTATAAACTTATTTCATGACTGTTCAAAAGAATTTACTAGAGAACCATCTGTCCATGAAGTTTTCCTTGTCACAAGATTTTTATTTATTGGTTCATTTTCTCTAACAATTGTAGAACTATTTACAATTTAAATGCATTTCTATGTCTTTGGGTAATTGAAATATTTTCTAGTAAAAATTTCCATTTCATCTAAATTTTCAAAGGCATCAACATAAAACGTTCATAATATCCTTTCTTATCCTTTTATTGACTGCAGCATCTGTAGTCATACTCATTTTTTTTATTCCTGATGTTGTTTTGGTGTATTTTGTTTCTTTTTGATCATTCTTGCCAGACTTCTCAAACTTTTAACTCTGTTAATCACCACTGTTTTTAATTTGCTTTATGATTCATTAATTCTTACTATTATTTTTATTATTTTATTCATCTTATTTTCTCAGGATTTATTTTGCTGTTTAACTTCTTGAGAGATATTCTAGCTCATTAATTTTAATTCTTTTCTTTTCTAATATTTATGTGCATTTAAGGTATATAATTCTCTTTGCTTTAACTGCATTCTACAAATTTTAATAGGTAGTATTTCTGTTACTGTTTTATTCAAATATTATCTTATCCTGATTATAATTTCTTCTTTGAATCATGGACAACTTAAAGTGCTTTCTTAATTTTTTAAATATATGGATTTTTTAAAGTTATTTTTGACATTGGTTAACCGCTACATTGTGCAATGATCAGAGAGCAGAGTCTTTAATTTTAGTAATTAGAAATTTGTTGATGCTTGCTTCATGACTCAGTATATGATCTGCTTTTATGAATGATCCAAGTGTATTTAAACAGCATAAATAGTGTGCTTTTTTTGGTAGTGCAATATTCTACATAAAGACATTAAATTTGTTATGAATCTTATTTTTCCAATATCCTTAATAATTTTGTCTGATTTTTCAATCAATTACTGAAAGATGTGTGTTAAAAAATTCTAATTATGAATTTATTGATATCTTCTTTTAGCTTATTAATTTTTCTTTATATATCTTAGGTTTATGTTTTTAGGTCATTGTGACTGAAAATTGTTATGTCTTCTCATGACTTATGCCTTTTGTCATCTTTGGTGAAGTGTTTTGCCTTAAAGTCTGTTTTGCCTATTATTAATATACCTACTCCAGATGTATTTGGGGCGGCATTTTCATTATGTATCTATTTGTGTCTTTGACTCCTGTCTCTTAGAAAAAGCATAGAGTTAAATTCTGTTTCCTATCCAATCATACAATAAAATTGGTTGGCAAATTTCATTATATTTAGAGCTTGTAGCTTTAACCACAATGGAATTAAGAGACCTGCCAAGCAATTCCTGAGCTATGGAAGCATTAATTATGCCAAAACGTGTTAAAATTGCCCTTTGTAACAAAATGTAGTACATTGTTCACCAAAGCTATTTTTAAGTCCTATTTTCAGTATTTAATTCATCAGTTTTACAATCTTGTTCCCTTTTAGCTACGACATTCTGTTGATTTTTATTTGCGCTCTATGAAATATTGACGGACAAGAGTAATAGATTTTTGATTTAATCAACTGAAGGAAAAAAAATGACAGTCCAAAACTGATGTGTGTAGAAATATCTTTGAAACCAAGTTTCCTTTTTTTCACTTTCTAATCAATCATATATCTTTTTCGTTACTCTTGTTCTAGTTCTGTAGCCAAACCACTTATCACTTTCACTGATTTCTTACCTTGCTAATTCTAGAAATTGCAAAGTCTTTCCTCTCATTTAGTTGGTTTATCCTCCCATCTAATTTACAGGCAATTTTTGCTAAACCCATTCCAGTATATTTTTTTGCAATATATATACAAATAAATGTTTCTAAAATATAGTCAGGTATCTAATCATTCTGTGCAAAAGTGGATTATACATTCCTTTTCTAAATCTATTTACAATATTGTTAAGAAACGGGAAGCCTGCGTAGCTCTCAAAGCTTAGGAAGTTGTCATGCTTAGCTTGGATATAGTACAGGTACAAGTGGCTGCTGAATTCAGATCCTTATAGCCTCTAGCATCATTAGCCCATCTATGATATTTTGCTAGTAAAAGTGGCCGTTTAAATAATTAAACTTACATAATTTTTAAACATCCATCTATTATGCAGTAAATATGATATATTATTTTGGTAAATTTTAAAAACAGTGAACTATTTAAAACTAAAATACTTAAAAAACAAAATTACATATTCCCACATACCTCACAGTGAAATAAAGACATCTTTATTTTGATTAATTCATTATTTTGAAATAATGTAAGCAGAATAATTATTCTTGATATATAATCATATATTTTCATCAATTTCTTAGTCATATTTGTCTCCAACACTATCACTGATTTTCTTTTCAAGTATTTTTAATATGGCCTTATTTTTAATTTGTTTTAAATTTTATGCATCCTTATTCAAAGTTGTGAAATAACTTTAATAATTTGACACATTCAAATATTTTTAAGTGAGAAGAAAAAACCCCCTCTCCAAGGTCTGACATAACTGGTAAATGCTGATCAAAATCTGCTACAAAAACCCACCCTCACCGTAATTTGTATCTGCATATGTCCAAACTAAACAGAACAACTTTCTAATCTTGCCCTAACTCTGAAGACTCCCAGCTTCTTAACAATATTGCTAATACATTTAGAAAAAAAAGTTGAGAGCTCCCTTAAAGAACCAAATTCAGCACCCCGTGAAATGTTTAAAAACAATGTGTATATGTGATTCAAATGTTACTCAACACTAACTACGAAACATACACACTTCAAAGGACAATTAGCGACAGAAATAATTCCCATTTTCAGGCTTTCATCAGGGATCTGTTCCCAACAGTCATGGACACTGTGATGTGCACCCCTCCAATCCCCCTTCAGTGAAGGACTTGTTCCCCTCATGTTGGCCATGCTGTGGACAGACACCTTCAGTTCTCAGCCTAAACACGAGTCACCTCAGCTCCAAAGTACCAACGACATTTCCTTTTGTAAGTGACTACATCCAATGTTTGATCAATGAAGATACATATGGGCCTGGAATCTCTGGGGCATTTAAGTCCCAGAGCTCCGTGTGAAGTCAGCAAAACTATCCTGGGACCTGCATCACAGCTTGACTTTTCCATCTGCTGCTCCCACAGATTTGAATGCCCAACATACTCCTTAATAAACATCTCACACTAAACGCTTCCCAAAGAATCTAATCTGCTACACCAGACAACAATTTAAGTGTGTTTGTGCAAAATAGGATAAGTTCAAACTGAAGTTCCACGGAAGAACTCTAAGAAAAGTAGGAGGGTTTACCATGCACACAATCAGATCTGTTTCCACAGGAAGATGTAAAGATTGAGAACTAAGACAAAGACGATTCCACAGAAAGATGGGCAAAAGTTATAAACTGGACATTCACAGAAAAAAATAAATGAAACTTAAAATGTGGAAAGATGCCTAATCACTCTCATAATGAAAGAAATGCAACCTAAAACTGCACTGCACTTGTATTTCATCTGCCAGTTTGAAAAATGTACAATAAAATTGATAATCAATTGTATAGGTGAGGGTGGGTGGCCAATAGGCCAGTTGATAACACTGAAGGTGATAATGTATATAAGTGCCAAGTCTACCCAGCTCAATAGGACAATGTCTATCAAAATATAACATTCACATACGCTTCTTGACCCAGCAAAACCAGTGCCAGACTTTTACCTTACAGGTGTATTCCAAGACATAGTAAGTGAAAAAAAGAGACAGGTTTGGATGACTGATTGTATGTTTGTAGTATGCTACCATGTATGGGAGACAAGATATTAGAAAAATAAACTATATATATATATATAGTTATAAACAATTATATAAACACAAATATGTGAGTGTGTGTGCACATACAATTTCCTATGAAATTCTATGTTTCAAGCTGCATAAAATGTCTCTGGAATATTCTGTGATTAATATGTATAATCTCATACATATTATATACTCATATAGAACACTTCTGGATATATAAAAAATGAACTGGCAATAGTCTTTGCCTCTGGGGATAGGAACAAAGCAGTTCAGTGAGAAAAGTGTAGGAGATACAATTTTCACTATATAGCCTATTGTAAATTCTGAATTTTATACTATGAAACTGTATTAGCTATTTGAAAAATAGCATTAAGAACCCAAAATATTAAGGCTCAAAGTCATATCTAATACGTCATAATAATTACCTTTAGGTCATCAGCTGAAGATGGAGAATTGATTTCCTTTTAAATCCAATATGAAATTTTTGAGTTCTTGGATTTTCCCAAATGTCTTTGAACAATTTTAGGTATCCTGGCAATAATTATAAGTTAATAACAATGGTCTCTGCTGACAGCCAAGACATCCTTTTTCACTTTCTTTATCTTATCCATCACTTCTCTATTCTGAACAGCAGCTCAGTCATAAAAATGGGCAATTATTTTATTGAAAAAGTAAGATTTTTCTCTCCTTTAGAGGAAAACTTTAGCCTTCATTTCTTAAAATTTTTCTCCAGCCAGAGGTCTACACATACCTGTGATTAATCAACAGGACTCCTTCAAGGCGGAGATATGAGATGTTTATTGATGTTACTACCTGAGTTTGCCATCGGGAGTCCTCTGATTATCTGCTACTTAACTCATCTGTTTTTGGGTGGATTCATTAGCTGTATATAACTCTGTTAACAGGAATTATGTATTAAGAAAGCAAATTTCTGCTTCTCCTAATTATTTTTTAGAATATCACAAGTATAGCACTCTTTTTCTTTCATCAAATGTGGACATGAACTTGAAGACAAGAATACTGGTTTATTATCTAGGATCAGCCATGCTGGAGTATACGATACTACTTTCAAAAATTCAGCAATACAGCGCTTTTGTGAGAATCAGAAAAAGAGTTCTCTCTGTAAAGACACATTAGAGAAAAATTCCCTCTCTGGCCTGAGCGATTAGACAAAAGGGACCCCCATCTGGTAAGGAGCACGGTGTACAGTTTGGTGAACTTGCAGAAGATGGATTTCAGCCCGTCAGCTGAAGCACAAATCATGCCACGCGGTGCGGCAGGGCTGCCTCCACCAGCCCGGGGATGGAGACAAATTCCAGGTACAGCTCACAGCTATTGGTCTACTTAACACCAGCTAAGGTAAGTTATATCAAAGAAAACTGACACATTGTTCTGCCTCCACTTGGAGTGAGCAGAGCATCAGAACCCATGTCAGAGAAAGAGAAAATAGAAAAAGAACTTTGGTCCCTTGATAAGTCAATATAAGTAAATAAGTAAGTAAACAAATAAATAAATAACCTTCTCTCCCAAACCGACACCCCATCTCCACTTAGTTCCAGTCCTTGAGCTTTTCCTGAAACTTCCTCCAAGGAAAAACAATTTTTCCCAATTTTGGAAAGCTAATCTGTGAAAATCTATGGTAAGCCTAGCAAATATAATCACGTGGGGAAATTGCAGCTGTCCATCAACAACTGATTTCCATCAATAACCTTGCTGCTCTTGTGGATTTTTTTTCCTTTAAACACCTGAGATATTTCTTGAGGAGGGAGCCAGTACCTCTCTTACAGACTTCTTTGCAAATAACTTTTTCTTCTTTTCTTTTTTCTTTTATATCTGAGTCTTATTTGACAGCTATCGTTTAGATGATGCTTTGGTAGGCAAACTAGGGTTACAAAATATGTATAGACAGTTTGGTTTGTTATATGTTGACTTAAAATTATGAGAGCTATTGCATTCTACTGTCCCGGCAAATCCTGTCAGCTATCTTCAAAAATATTCAGACTACAACACTTCTCACTAAATTCACAGCTGTCTCCATGGTTCTTTTGTTAGTATCTCCTGTCTGGATTATTGCAAACACCTCCTAAATGACTTTCCTGAGTTGGTCATGCCCCTTATCAATCTCTTTCAATACAGCAGCCAATGTGATCATGTTAAAAAGTAAATAAGATCAATGTGACTCCTTTGTTCAAAATTCTCTCAATAACTTTTCATTCCTTGTCGGTAAAATCCAAAATTATTCAAATATTCCACACATTCTCCACTCACCACCATCTCCCATTGCCTCACTGACTTTCTCTCACTCATCTCAGTCATCCCCAGCTAAATTGTCCTTGCTATTTCTTGAAATCAAATCACTAAACATGTTCATGCCTTGACAATATACCCACATTCTGGAATGTTCTCCCTTCTAAGAGCTTCTCAGACCACCTTCAGGTCTTTATTTGAAAGTCACTACCTCAGTTGGCGCCGGCCCCGTGGCCAAGTGGTCAAGTTTGCACACTCTGCTTCAGCGGCCCAGGGTGTTGTGGGTTCCGATCCTGGGCGTGGACATGGCACCGCTCATCAGACATGCTGAGCTGGTGTCCCACATGCCACAACTAGAAAGACCCACAACTAAAAGATACAACTATGTACTGGGGAGCTTTGGGGAGAAGAAGAAATGTGGGGGAAGAAGGTTGGCAACAGATGTTAGCTCGGGTGCCAATCTTAAAAAAGAATTTAACAAAGAAATCACTATCTCAGTAAGGCCTTCCTGTGTGCCCACTCTAACACTTCTTATTGTCCTTCCTACATTTTTCTGTATAGCATTTATCACTATCTACATGTCATATATTTTACCTATTTGTTTTATTTCTTGTATTTACAACACTACAGTATAGACTCTATGAGAAAATATTTTTTGTCTGTTTTGGGTGTTTTCGTCTTCTGTAATATATATTTATTTAGGAAATACATTCACTCCATTCCCTGCCTTAAAAGAGCATTGGTCAAGCTACTTAATGCCTCTGTGTGTCAATATTTTCATTTTAATATGAGGATAATACTTACATTTATCCCATTGAATGTTTGTGAGGGTTAAAAAGAAGAAAATGCACATAAAAGAGTTGCCATTATGCCAGGCACATAGAGAGGTCTCCGCAAATAATAACAACGATGATGATGAATAATGATTTCCTACATTATTCAGGTAATACTTGGTTGGATTTGTTTTCTTAAAACACAAAAATCAAAACAAAAATTTTACTGCCTATTTCTTGAAGAGCTGGGACAACTAAAAACTAATTAGCCAGAGACGACTTATATTCTGAGACGTTTATTGGTATTTGCCTGCCATCCTAGGTTCACCAGGGCAGTACATTTCAAATCTGTAATTTCATCTCCTTTTCTATCTTGATGATTCACTGCATTATAATTCTCCTTCCTACATATACTGTCAAATCAGAAAATCATCTTTTGAAACAAAGGATTCTCCTCTCACCTGTTTCATTATTCAAACTGTGCAGTCCAAAACGTACAGGCAAACGGTGTTGATCTTCCCAAGGCCTTAACTCTCAGAGGCACTTGCAGCCTCAGGCCCCTGTTACAAAATCATTTCACTTCTTAATGTAGCTTCTATTTACATGTTTTCCATTTCAGCTGAATAAAAAACCACTTTCCCTCCCACATTATTGGAATGTTACATATATATCCCCACTCATTCTTGTTGTCATCTTCAATTGTATTCTTTTACTCTTTTTACTGCACTGCCTAAGACATCACTCCATGGAGAACCGGATGCAATTGTGCCAGCAATTTAGAGTTTTACTTCATCAAAAAGGTTTAAGAATGCAAATGTCAAAATTATTAAGTACTATTACTTTTCTGCAATCAGCTTTACCTAAAAATCCTGCTGATTTTGAGGTACACTGTTGAAGACATTGTCTTAAATACATTCCATATGAATTTTTGTAGTCAATTTTGCAAATTAAATCTTCCATATCAGATTTAAAAACTGATCTCAGAAGCTAAAATATGTACATGGAATATTTTTTCAACAATTTTTCTCAACACAATTGGAATATACACACCAGAAAACGTTGCCTTGCTTCCACCCAGAAAAATGAAGATTTTAAGGCCACAGTCAAAGATTGTTTCGCTTTTTTAAAAAAACTCTAGTGAAATAATCAGTGCTCTTATTTGTACTTTTAAAAACTTAATTGTACTTTGACCTTACCACAAGCAGATATATTTGTAGATGTCAATTTTAAAAGTGCTTGCTGGCTGAAAAGAATTGTTGACTTCAAAGATCGAGTGGACTCGTATGCACAGGCTTATGTTCACATTGGAGTTACTTCTGTAGGAAAAGATTTTAGGGGGAAATGAAAAGCCTAAATTATCAAAGAAACAATTCTTTGATAAACTATTCCCTTTTAATAAAGGCATTAGTATAATCTAAATACTTACATAGAAAATACCAAAAAAGTTAAAAACATAAGAGATAAGTGACATTTTGGTTTAGGAAGTAGGATAATATTTAGTCTATGAATGTGTGCGAAAATTGCCATCTTCTTATTGGCCATTTTCATGGGAAATGTAATATCACATTTCTTGCTGAGTTTGTATAAGTTGTTATCCAAATGAGAGTGCTGAATTGTTGTGGTGGTGGTGGCGGTTGTTATGTTTTATTACTTACAGAGGGAGGCTACAGGACAAAGCCACACACAAGCCTAGTTATTCTAGACGGGCTGTAGACAGAATTTGATGACATCATCCATGGTGTCTGCCAAGTTGTCCTTTGTGAAAATGCATGTGAGAAGTTAACTCTTCTAAAAATTTTCCTTTTTTATACAAAATCATGCTTGCAAGATTAATCCACATTGTTATATGTAATCTGGTTCCTTTATTTTCATTGTTTTATAGGATTCAGTTGTATATACTTTACAACAATTTATTTTTCCCTTCTACCGTTGAAGGCCATTTGGGTCTTTTTTTAATGCTACTGTGAATATTCTGTTACATGTATCCTGGTGTGGATGTGTCCGGATTTCTCTAGTGTATACACAGAAGAGTGGAAATGTTGACTCTAGATCTAGAGATTTTTGACTTTAATACATAAGGCCATATTTTCCTATGAGTTTTTCTGTATAAAAATAAAAGAAATAATTGTTCCTCATATCACTTTGCCTGCAAAAGTCAGCCCAAAGTCTCAGCCCAATTAAAACACAATGCAAGACATTTTAAGTTACATATTTCCTGTTTAATTTTTCTGTCTTTTTAGGTTGGCCATACTCTTATGTTTGATCTTTTAAAATAATTTTATTTAAATTTCTTTTAAAATAATTTTATTTAAATTTTACAATTTTATTGTATTTAAAAAGCTATCTCAGATTCTTCGTAAATGATCTAAACAGCAGAAAAAAAAGAGTAAAATAGAAAATGGATAAATATACAAGTAAACAGAAGAGGTACATATTTATAATTGATGTTAGGAAGGAAAAATATTAATTTAAGGACAAATAGGAAATTACCTCTCCTAATTACTGCTATTTTCTCACTGAATATCATGGGTAAGATCTGACTCAGAGGTATACATCTTTTCT
This sequence comes from Equus quagga, assembly GCF_021613505.1. NCBI lineage: Eukaryota > Metazoa > Chordata > Mammalia > Perissodactyla > Equidae > Equus > Equus quagga. The sequence continues at coordinate 96,672,924 of NC_060270.1, read as the reverse complement.
TCAGCTTATTTTAGAAATCTTGAAAAGTTTTTAGGATTAAATAAAAATGTAATTGGTGAGCCACCTGGAAGTTTACATGTGGAGTCCTGCACATTTGATATTTTTTAAAGATGCAGAAATCAGCAGCGGACATATTCCAGCAACTGACCCAGAATTTGGGGAATTTGTATATCTGTTCAGATTGCTAAATTCTATTTAGAATTGATATTGTCTCCATCACAGACAGAAAAATGTCCTTCATATGATCCTGATCTCCTGGTATTAATACCTTTATGTAATCCCCACCCTTGAGTGTAGGCAGAAACTTGCTTGCTTAAACGTCACGGATATGGCAAAGGTGATAGGATTTAGATAATGACATGTAACTGAGACATAAAAAGTGTAGCACCTGTCTCTCTCTCCATTGCTGGTTTTGAAGACGCAGCTGCTATGAATCCTATAGCCACAAGGAAAGGAATATTTCTTACTTATCTTGATCATATTACTTCTGAGTAGTACTATAGTTACTGTTATAGTAGGTCATTATAATACATAACTTAATTATTCAGAGATAAGCATGCCCATATATTTCTCACCCAAGGATGGAAGATCAAAAGAGTCAGTTTAATTAGACTTTATCAGAAAAATAGAACGCAGCAGAAAATTCAAATATTGAATATTCTATGTTAGCATCTATCATTGTGTTGTACATGAAGGGAATGCAGATTAAGGCAGAGTAAAATGGGCTTGTATCTAAATCCTTCTGCAGGAGTTTGGGATGGTAATTGCACACCCACTACTATCTAGGGAATGTGTTTCCTTGTACCATAGTTCTGGAAGAGAATCTGATGTAATTCAATACCGAATATGTCCTCACTGGCATAGGACTAACTTCTGTTTGGAAGATGACTATGGAAAAGAAAATGGTTCTACCGTTTGAGAAATAAGATATCTTCTGTTTACTGCAAAGAATTGTTGACAAACAATCAAGACACAGCTTGAAGCAAACTGTTGGGACCATCTAGATTGTTTACATGGAGGCCTGGTGCAGACTAGAGTCACTGAGTTTTCTCCATTGTAATTAGTTTCTTCCTCTAGACTCAATTGAAATTATTCTATGACCTGAGCGTCTCATTTATAGATAAATACAAAAGTAGTCCTCCTAATAAGTTAAAAAATCATCTCAGCTTTTTATCTGTTTTCCGTATCCTCTTAGCACTTGCATATTTATTTTGAAACACTTATACATGTGAGTGAAAGCATCTAAAACAATAATTGTAGCCTCTTTCTTCCCTCTCAAACCAAGAACATAATTTTCACATTTCAAAATTTCTGGGAATAGGTATAAATATACGTACACCAAAATATATTAGATCATTTCTTATTTTGAAACCGTGATCCAATAATTTTAATGCATTGAATAGGCATGAATTCTCACACTAATTAAAGCAAATACTGGGCTTAGTGATCTAGCAGTTTAGATTTTTTTTAAAAACTGCTTTGAGACGGAGTTTGGCTGACTGGTTTCTTCTTATTGTCAGACTTCTCAGTTGTTCCCCTTTTGATTTTTGCCAAGTCAGCTGCCAGTAAACATACGAGTAAGTCCAGAAATGAATTCCTTCCAAGAGACCCTCTAAATTGAGAAATTTTTCTGAAAGAAAATTGAAAATAAACCTGTTAATAAGGTCCAAAATGCCTGCCATGTTTATTTAATTTCTCACTAGGTATAAATTAAACTAGAGTTCCATGGAGGTTGACATATGTCTAACCCAACCAACCAACTCAGAAAATACACTGTATCTGTGTCCATCATTCCAGATTGATTAGAGTTGTCAATTCAGTTCAATGTCTATTGACATTCCAAATGATCTGTATGATATTGGGGACACCAAGATATATACCATTGATTGGCTGTGCTTTTATTTCTCTTTCCATAGATGTGGGAAATTGGCTATAAATTAGAATTGTAAAGGAGCAACTCTGATTTGTATCTCATCAAAGCTGGCACAGTTCCAGGGATGTAAAGTATGTCACTTATATATCAGTCCACATGTGGTCTACAGTGATGGGTCACAATGCTGAACACCTAGCTTGAAGGCAAGGGTCAATGTTTGAATATTTATTTCTTAGAGTGATGTCTGACAATAATCAAGTCTTTATTCCTATGCAAGTAATTCTTGAAAAAAGACATTTTATTACATACATTTTAAATTTTAGTGATTTAATCAGTGAATCTTTAGTTATTATACTTCAAATAACGGAAAGTCTATAAATTCTTTCAGATGACTCCATGTGCCAACACTGGGTATTTCTTTTTTTCAAATTCTATCTTGGATTAGAGACGAATAGGAGTTATTCCTCTGAAACGTGGACCTGATACAAACTCACCTCTTAATTAGCAAGTGACTCATTATCAAAATGGTTTTTTTTAAATCTTTGCTTCGTCACAGTTTACATTTCACCATCTTTCTTTAAATAAACTTAATGCTTTTGAACGTAACAAGAGAAGGAAAGAGGAAATAAACTTTCAAATAACACTTTCCTTTGGGGAACAGTTCAGGTAATTTGGAGTGTTTGATTGCAGAGGTAGAGGCAAGAGACGTTGTGAAAGTCTCATGAAATCTAAAAAGATGCGAAATTATTGGTTGTTCTTCGGGGAATTGTTGGCTTTCTCCTTTTCAGATAAGGGTACCACATAAAATGATTTCTTTTTTTTTCTTATCTGCCAGGAGTGAAATATCACATTCAGTTATAGCATCTATATTAACTTTTGCAGTTAGAATATATGTTTTGCTTTTTTTCTCATCTCTCTTGTGTACTCCATTTTATTCATATTCTCCTATAAGATTTTTTAAGCCTCATAAATTCTTTTTCTGATGGATGAGAGCTATAAGTAAAGTTCAATGAAAGATATATCATTTCCAATGAAATGAAAATGGTGGAGTTTCATTTATCCCTAGTGTATGTTGTAAGAGTGAACTTTCTAAAATACGTGTCTAATCCCACTATCCCTTTAAAATCTTTAGAAGTTGACTTCAACATAAAAATCCAATTATTTTCTGTGGGTTATAATATCCTTTATGAATGGGCCTCTACTTACCTTTCCATTTATCTCCCATATTAATCAACTTCTCACAGCCGATGTTCTGGTCTTTCTGAACTACTTATATTTGTAAAACATAATATGCTTTCCAAACTTCATGAATCTTACACTGCTTTCTTTACTTCTCCTTCTTGTCATTACCTACGTAATTTCTTCAAATCTTTGAAAACACAATTCCAGTATCCTTTACCCAAAATAGTTGTCAAGATCTTCCCCTCTTTTTCAATCCCACCCCAATCCCATATCAGCTATGAGTTGGATCACCTTCTTCCTTGGTGCGCCCAGAGTATCTTGTGCAGTTATGTTTCAAAATATTTCAAAACACCATATTTTAATTAGCGATCATCTCTAATAAGTTTGGAGCTCCTTTCCCATTATTATCTTCTATAATTCAAGTGTATATAACACATACAACATAGTAGGTACACAAAATCGACAAAACAAGTGATTATTGATTTGAAGCTTTTAAATTGATGAGTCTCGGTGGACATCTCAACATTGTAGTTAATTTCAAACTGGAAATGAACACCCGGGAAGTTCATGTTAATGGACAACAGGTGGTACAGATTCTACATATGGTGCAAATTGATTCCATCATTCTCAAGTAAGGGCTCCCCCATACAAAAGGCATGTTTGACAGTTTGGAACGTATCAGTGGGGGGAAAGAAACCAAATAAAATGTATAACCAGTGACTAAAAAATAACTTACTGGTTCAGAATAGATTATTGGTGTGAATAATCATCATTCACAGATTGTGCTCTATTCTAACTGTAATCAACATTTTAATTCTCATCTAGAGTGGAAACTACTCTCTTCAAGACTAAATGTAATGCATACTTCCCAAAGCAATGTTTTTCCTCCAAAAAGAAAAAACCTGGTCATCAATAATTAGTTTGTGCATTAATAAGCCTAAAGTTTATGATTAATCCTTACTTTCTGTAAGAAACTGTATGTTTCTGTCATCATAGTGATCTCAGTTTACCAAATATCTTCCAATTAATATCTTCTTTATATTTGAATATCAACTGTGTAGGTCAGCCAAGACGGAAAGTGGCTGCATTAAACATGAGTGTTATATTAGTCAAAAAAGTATGAGCAAATATCTGACCAGGTTTTATTTCACAGTTTGTCACAGAAAAGTTGTGGATAATGTGAAATATGAATCTCAAAATGTAATGTAATTTCATGCTATAAATTTTATGTATAGGGAAAGTGAGAGGCAGTGAATTCAAACCTATACAGGGTTACAAAAATATGTCTATAATATAATTAATTGTCTTATTCTGTGCACAATTTTTCCTTTAATAAAAAATTGCTTTATGAAACTAAGAAGTCACTTAGGCAGTGAAGAAGGGTGGGAGATCAAAGTTGATAATAAAAAATAATCATTTATTTAGGAACTTTTAATAAGAAAGGAAACCACAAATCTCACAGACTTCACATTCTTATGACAATGGCATACTGGGAGAGGTTCATTTACAAAAGTAACCCTGCATCTACGTGACATTTTCTGATTCACCCTTCTCATTCAGTCAGTCACTGAATCTTAAACTTTGATCAAAGTGCCAGCTCCCACGAGTCTGCCCAAACTCTCTGCATACAGTTCATTGATCATTTGCTTAAAATACAATAGAATTGATTTCTAAAATTAGTTCTAAGTCACAAGCTTTCATACATCTTAAGTGTTCATGTGGCAGAGTAATATTTTTCTGCCAACAAATACTGACACCAGTTTTTAGGTGGCTCTACTGAAACTTAAATCCACCTTTGCTATTGTTTTAAGACCAAGGAGTGGAATGGCTAACCAAGAAAAAGTGGATTTGACGTACAAGCTTAGATTCAGAACACTGAAGTTAGGGATGTTATTTTCAATCTATTTCATGAAAAACTGTTTCATTTTGTTTTATTTTGTTTTGTTTGTTTTTTTCTTCTCTGTGAAGCACTGTAAAATAAAACCTGGCCAGACATTTGCTCACAAACTATGACAAAAATAGATTCCTAAGAGAATAATTAAATAATGTCTTGTTAAATATGTTTCTTTTTGGGGAAGGATGTCGTTAATGAAAATGAAAATAAATACCTGTCCTGATTTTCAAATCTACACAAAAATATACTTAGATTTGGAGACACAAATATTTTGTTCAAATTATATTCTTTTTATATAAAACAGGACAAGTAAGAAAGGTTAGTGAGGTAGTCAGGATAATGGTCCCCAAAGTGCACATCCTAATTTCTGCAATCTATGAATATGTTACTTTACTTGGCAAAAGGGATTGGCATATGTGAGTAAATTAAGGACCTTGAGATGGGGAGATTAATTTTGATTATCTAGGTGGGTTGAATGTCATCACAATGCTCCTTTAAAGTGGAAGAGGAAGATAGAAGAATCAGAACAAGATGCTACTCTGGAAGAAAGACACAGAGGGATTCAACTTTGCTGGCTTTGATGATGGAAGGTGGGGGTGACAAGCCAAAGAATGTGGGTGGCCTCTGGGAAACTGGAAAGATCAAAGAAACAAATTCTCTTCTAGTGCCTCTAGAAAGAAACCCAGCCCTTGTGACATACTTATTTCAACCTAGTGAGACTCAAGTTGGACTTCGATCTACAGATTGTAAGATAATAAATTTGTGGTAATTTGTTATAATAGTGACAGAAAACTAATACACTCAAGCCTGCCTTTCTTCTCAAACTGAAGAAACACTGAAAAAATAGTAGAGGCATTTTAAAGGGACAGCAGGGGAAAGAGGTAGGGAAAAAGCACCCTTTCCTTTGCTCTAATCAACTCAACTTGTTGATTGACCCTTTCACACCCTGGCAGAAAACTGGTTTATTTTTGGATGAAGTGTCACTGACTAATTGCCCTGAGGAACTCGAGGCTGGGTTTGGAAGCATTTAATTGTTTTTCCAAATTGTTTTTTTCCTTTTGTGATGTTAAAGAGATGCAATCACCAACCACCTTGAATCAGACCAAGCCTCACCACAAGAGCTACGCCTATGACTTTTGCCTTATTTTTAATGCTAAGATCTCTCCAGGAGGAGTTTAGGCCTTATTATCCTCAGTGTATGATGCAGTGTAGGTGGAAGCATGTTTTCCAAATGAGTCTGTGCAAGCGAATACCCACTTCTCCCTTTTGAATATTCATTCCCCTTCTGAAATAAAAGGTCCCTGCTTCCCCTTGTTGGGGGACGCCATGACTTTGGAAAGGATTCCACATGGTCTTCTATTTGCTGCAAATACACTCTACTTTGGGAGACAACTACTTCTGGTGGAGAGTCTGATTTGACTCGCCAGGAGGGAACCCACTTTGGTTCTGGTAACAAGGGTAAGATCTTATTTAGAATGCAGGGCCCTATAAATATAAATAAGCAAAGGAAAAACAAGATAATTATCAATTCTAGTGGGAAAAGCTGTAAAGGATGAGAAAATGATCAAAAAAATATGGGCTCAATTGTGATAGCACTTAATGAAAACATTAATAATTAATCTAATTAAAAATATGATATAACAATACTGGAAATTTAGAGTAGGGTGGATATGGTGGAGTATAGTGGGTAGCAAGAATTGAAATAGAGCTAAATATTCATTTACCACAGTTGAAAAGCAAATAGATAATGCCTGCAAATGGAAAATCAAGAAGGAGCAGTCACTATAAGAAAGGTTAGGGATTTGCATGTAAATAACAATAGAAGAGCTCAGACAGAGGGCAGGCAATACTCCTGTTAGTGAATTTAATTAAAAACCCACTAAACAGCCTCTCGGAAAATCCATTTTTTCAAGTGTAAAATGAGGATAATCTATTTTCCATCTACTATGCAGGGTTGTTGTGAAGATTCACATAACATGTGCAAGTCACCATGCAAGTGATTGACATGCGGTGCTGGGGAAGGATAAGCAGGAGTTATGGATGCGATTCTTAGTAAGCAATGAGGAGATAATGGGTCCTACCACATTTATTGTCTCCAGCAGCCATTGAGCATACACAGCCCAAATATTCTGAAACAGCCATGATTTCAAGACAACATTTTAGGTAAAAAAAAAATCAGAATTTGGAAAAAAAGTTCTACTGAATGTTGAGGACCATCTTCTTTGAACTCCACTGGGCCAGAAGCTGCAGAAACTTGGCTTTTTGAATTAATTCTGTGAGGTGCCAGGGAGCTGAGTACATTACATATTTATTTGACTGAACATGCATACATGATTCGCCAAAAATTAGGAACACATTTTTTCCCTTGAAACACTGTAATGAAAAGTAATTGAACACTTATAAAAAGGTGATTTGATATTTAAAACAAATTAGGAAAACTATGTATTTGTCTGCCTTACCTACTGTGGCTTTTGAAACATAGATTCAGCAAAGCGTAAGGTGGTCATGAAGCTTCCTCGAAGAAATGCAAGTCTCAAGTAATCTGCATGATTAAATTCAGGTTCCATATTGCTGAAGCATCTCACCAATAAGGAGCTAAAGAAAAAGTAACCCCAAGGAACAACTTGTGATGGATTGAATCATTGTCTTTTAGGATTTAGGAGTCTTATGATAAACAAACTGAATTAAGATATGCAATTAACTGTTAGAAAGTGGAAAAATGATGAGCACACTGTAAAAATTAAACCCATTCACGTTTTGAAAGTTTAATATAGACTTTATAAAATTGAACTTGCAGTATTCAATACATAAATTTATACTTTTGTAACCTAAATGACTTTGTACATTTAAATAATTATAAATTGCATGCTAGACAATGCAATTAGTTTGATGGTAATTTGAATATGTACAATGTAAATCAAGCACAAATTCTGAAGTAGGGCTCACAGATGTGCTGTGTAGTCAAGCTGAACTGTCTTCAATAGTATAGAATGGTAGAAATTTTTCACGATGCAAATAGAATGTAAACCACCTTTTGCATAATCTCACTCTTCCTCCAGTAGAAATAATCCATTGTGGCTCCATCCTGTCTAGACAAAGAGGCTCTTGAGTATTCAGACAACTAAATACTTTTCATAGTATTTAAAGCCATATATGGAAGAATTTAAAGCAGCAGCAGAATTTTTCAGAAATAATAAATGATAAAATATTCTTATTTTTAATTTGTATGTATTTACAAAAGTGTCTTTGCATATTGCTGAGAATGAATATTTAAACTGACTATAAGCATTATCAAAATAATTGTATCTCTTTTATTTACAGCATTTTGATAAATAAACTGAAATATTTTACCGTGACAGGAGCCATACCATGAAAATCCCATAAAAAGAGACTAGTTTCCAGTTGTTAAGTAGACTCATTCAGTTCAATAGACACATTATGTTTTGCTTTCCAATAGTCACCACATTGGTGAGTTGAAAATTATCTTAGCTTAAGTTGACTTTTACTTTTTTTGATTTAAGCTCTTACAACTCCCTGAAATGGAAATACCAGAGGTTTATTTTGTATTCAGTCAATAAAATGCATAACTTTTCACTCCTGAGAAAACATGTCATGTGCAGATTGAACTAATGTTACATGAAATCACTCTGATAAGAAGTCCTCTGAGCTGAAATATGTGAAATTGAGATGATTTAGCTTGGAACGATCAGTGTCCAAAAAATCAGCAAAAGGAGAAGAAAAAGCAATTCTTTATTTTTATCCAAATATATCAGACTTCATAATTTAATTAGTTTCAACAAAAACGTAGAGTCACCATATAATGTATCATCCAAACCAGGACATTCTAAGAGTGAAAGAGAGTGCTATTAATGATTACACAGGTACAACAGGTATAAACTGGAACTCTCCCGGATAACCTGGGACCTATGATCAACTTAGTAATATGTGTTAAACTGCAATTAGATGCAGAAGTCATACTTTTCCCATACATTTGTGGAAAAGATAAAGGAACAGCATGTGGAAAAGGTAAAAGAAAAATTAATTTTGCTAACAGTCGTTCTTTCTGATCATCCACGTCTCTATTCAAATATCATCCCCTCCCTAAGCCAATCATCTCTTCTAAAATAATCAATTCTTATTCCACCCTGTCATTTTCCATCTTGTTATCCATTTTCCTTACCTTAACTGATATTCTGACTATCTGAAATCATCTCACTTGTTTTATATCTGCCTCCACAGTGTCCCGTCCCCATTCTCCTACCGATATGCAGTGTTCAAATGGGCAGTGACCTCTGATTTAGTCATGTCCAATCCCCAGGAGCTAAAAATGTCTAGGACATAAAAGGCATGCAAAAATTTTGTTGAATGAATGAATGAATGAATGAATGAATATATTTGGAGAGTTTGTTTTTGGTCTTATCTTCTCCTTGGTACCAAAGACAAATTAAAATGACTCTCCAAATTAAATTATGGCTCTACTTAGTTTTAAGTGGTTGGACTAAATGATCTATGCAGTTTCTTCCACTGATAATAAATATAGCGTGTACCCATGACCTCATTCCGCCTCTGCTACTATTTCATTTCCTACACCCAGCAAGTAAGAAAGTTTGGAGATCAGGGGGTAGGGCAACCAGGTCGATTCACAGTGGATGGATGCTCAAGGTTGATCATTTTGCCGGCAACAATTCCCTGGTATATGTTTGCACCTACAGAATTTGGTTGATACAGAGGTAGCCAGAAGGTATTGTTGTAGTTAATGATAGAATTGTTGATGTAATAATTTTCCATTAAGAAAATCATCACAGGATTGCTAAAAAACTGGGAAATGATGAGAGCTCAAATCAGCCACTAAGAATTTACATATTAATGAGCAATAGATTAATTCTGGACAGACTTAGATTGCAATGCCCAAATAAGTTTTATAGGAAAATCCATGATATTTTGATAAGAAGCACTTGTAAATTTTCATAAAAATCTCTGCATTCCAAATCTTTATTTTGCAGTTGTTCTACTGAGCAATAGTTTTGATTCCTACTAAAGAGTAATAAATATCAAACTTTGGGGTTAGAAAAATATACTGCTAAAATTATTTTGGTAGGCCAGGGATCCAAGACAACAATAACATCAACGTTTACTAAACAAACAAACAAAAAACCACATGGGTAAAATAGCTTCAATTCATCTAATTTTAAATTCTCTCAGATATATACAAAACATTCTTCCTGAACTGAATGACAGGCATGGGATGAGAGAGGTTCCCCAGGTGAGGAAAAAAGTCTTTCCTGTTACAACAAATGCCACTAACAAGAGAACAGCAATAAAAAAGAGGCTCATTTAGACATACATATTTTAAGCACAAATATTTATCATCTGTTTCATTGTATTGTTGCGTTTCCTCAGGGATCAATTATTGGTTTGTAAAATGACAGAAGTTCCAGAAAAAGAGTGAAAGTGTTACCAATTGACTCAGTTTTAAACAGGGACCATTAATTATGTAATTTCACGCAATTCTGATATATTCAATATAACTTGGCTACTGACTAGTACAATGATCCAGCATTTGTTCAGAGCTCATATTTGGATTAGATCATATACAAAACAGATTTCCAGCCTTTAGTCCAGCAAAGGACCAATTCTCAAATTAATCAATGTTTATTCTCCCCCAGTACTAGCAACTTTTAAAAATCATAAGAAAATTTCAGCGTATTGGTAGATTGTAAAATTTACAAGTTAAATAGATAATGGTTATATTTTTGAAGGGCCATAATTAGCACAGATTTGTGTGACTCCCTCATATAAAGTACAATTGAAAACCTCCCAGGACCTTAAACAGCAAAAAACATTAAATCAGATTTTTAAAATGACAAATAATTTAAGGCTAAAATATTTGGTATTAATAATTAATGCCAGAAGCCTTCCTAACCTAATAAAGTAAACATGCACAAGAACTACAACTTTGAACAAAACATCACAATTTTATCAGATATATATATGTATATATATATATACACACACATATATATATATACATATATATATAGTTTTATCACCCTGAAAGCTATCCACTCATGTTTGGCTTAATATATATGTTAGAAATGTGGAGAGTACCACCCTTTTAAATATATATATATATATATATATATATTTGTTTTTTTCCAGAATATACAATATAAATATACCATATATAAATCATGCCATAAAACTAAATGCAAAATTTGCACATTATTGCATGCTTGATGTGATAATACATGCCCATTAATAAGAACTTCCTTATGATGTCCTCCCTTCACAATTTTTGCTTTCTGCACAGTAGCAATACTTGGGAAGGAAAGGTTCTCAAATATGCAAATATGACTGGGGGAGAAATGTACCTCTCAGATTCTTTCGAGAGGATTACCTCATTTGCCAAATATTGGACTATTACTAAACCAAACAGTAAATAATGCCTAAAGAGGTGTTTCGTTATGTGAATCGATCGGAGTTCATTTTTCTTAATTTGGCTGGAAGATTCCCTTCCATCCTGGCCGCTCCTCCAGCCATCTTTTGAAGCTTTGGTGGCAAATCAGCCACGGACTGACTCATAGGATCAGACAACATCTTGGTGGTTTTAGATACCAGTTTTTCTTCTGAGTTGCCAGGAACTGAACTTATTCGTTGAAGTTTCATGGGCAAATCTCCCAAGCTGTAGGCTTTTTCTGAAGTTGTAGAACTCATCCTCAAGAGTTTTTTGGGAAAGTCTTCTCTTCCAGTAATTTTCTGCAGCTTAGATGGGAGTTTTGTACTAATGTCATCTAGTCCATCTAAGCAATCCACAGAATTATGTCTTTCTTTACTGTTAGTTATGGCTGGTGCTATTAAAGGGGATGACATAAGAAGCATTTCCTCCTGTTCTTTCACACTGTAAGGTGGGGTGGGGACTTCAAATGTTGCATGGAACTGGGAGTAATCAACTTTAAAGAATCCTTCTTCTAATGAAATTACAGGGAAAAAACGATGACCCCAAAGAACTTCATCTTCAGTGTACGATGTTCGAGCTTGACAAGTCATCCCTAGAAGCAAAAAGAAAATCCTTGAAAAATCATGCCTAGCAGAAGCACACGTAAAGCTGGTTTGACCTGAGGAATTCATTTTACTTTCTTATTTAATCTTGACTGTTTCTCTGAGTAAACTGAATAACACAATATGTTAAAAGTTTTAACACCTTACTAGCTTTGATACATATACTTTCCTCCAGTGCAAACCACAGAGCACTTTTCCTGATCATGTTTGGAGGCTAATATATCACAGCATAATTAATTGTTTATTATTCATAAACCAAAAGGAAAAATGGCATAGAATGATTTCAGAACATATGTCTCTATAAGGAGACATGCGGAGAAATCGTATAATCCTTTTCCATCATTCAAGAAGCAATGTGATGTATGAAACAAACTTGACTTTGAATCCAAACTTTACTACCATGTAAACTTAAGAAAGATACTTAACTGAGTATCACTTTCCTCTTCTGTAGAGTCAAGCACGGAACACCAAACCTGTTTCACAGGACTGCTGTGCTCATAAAATAAAACAACATGGACAGAAATGTACAATGTGTATATAATGTTTAAAAATAGTTGGCTCTTAGAAATGAGAGCAAAGATAACTATCCCAAGGTTTTGCTAAATGAGTAAAAGTAGAATATATTTCTATGTCGGATAATGGAAAGTCATTGTGGTAGTTCCATTCTTCTGGACTCTTATGGCCAGAATGAACTTTTGCTTAAGTTTTAGAAATCCATATACTAAAATCAGTAATCCGGGCCAATGTTTGTTTCAAGTTCTGTTTCTGCTATAGGAATCTCTGAAACTGGATGTTGGATATCAGGTGTAAAATTTGCTATTTATATACTAATGTTGCTTAGTTATCATTCACCTCCTGCCACTGTGATTTACTCAACTGTGCTCTCCTCATAAATCATATATTTAGACTGAGTTACTATTAAATCAGTCAACCTCTGAATATTCATTGTGCGAAGACTGGAAGTACATGAATAAATTAAAACCAGATGTCAAATTTCAGTTTTATATTAGTCAAAAAGTACAATTTTCTGTAAGTTGCAAAATTCAGTACTTTCCTCTACCTTTTCTTCTTTCATTACAATTCTCCCTCTGTCACTTTATAAATAATTTCTATTCTGTTCAAGCCCAGAATAGTTTGGATAAAGGGATATTCTATCTTTTTCCCCCAGACTAGTAATCATACATACAACACTTAAAATTAGGAGAAAATGAATAATTAAAAAGCTTTATTGAAGATAAATTAGATCCTTCATTGAATTCTTCCAAAATCTTGCCTCATAGATATTATAGTTATATATCACCAGAGAATCAGACGTTATCACTTATATACCATCTTTTTCCAGACAGTTTTTAAAGAAACTTACATAAAACATAAATGCCTACCACATCTCAGGCATTGTGTTAGGGACTTTCTCCACAGTACTTTTTTTTTTTTTTGATTTTATTTTTTTCCTTTTTGTCCCCAAAGCCCCCCAGTACATAGTTGTATATTCTTCGTTGTGGGTCCATCTAGTTGTGGCATGTGGGATGCTGCTTCAGTGTGGTTTGATGAGCAGTGCCATGTCCACGCCCAGTATTTGAACCAACGAAACACTGGGCCGCCTGCAGCGGAGCGCGCGAACTTAACCAGTCGGCCACGGGGCCAGCCCCTCTCCATAGTACTTCTAATCCTCAAGATCAGCCTGGTAAGAAAACATTCCTATGTCCATTTTAAAGATAAAAGAAAACAGTGCTCAGAGAGATTAAATCTCTTGACCTTCCTTGGTCACAGATCTAGGAAGCTAGAGAGAAAAGGTGGTATTCTTCTAATTTCTGGGGTTTTGTTGCTGGTTTTACTTTGCCATGACGTCTCTATGATTTTAGCTGCAAATCTGATTCTAAACAATTTATCAAGTTACCTGTATTGGTGGACATCTCTTGGTGACCAAATATCAGTCTTCAATAATCAATATTATATCAGGAATAGCCCGCAAAACAGTTATATATCAAGATACCAAAATGAGTTTAAAAAGCAATTTGTAAGTTTTAAGGGCATATACACAGTAGTATTCTGTATTTTCAAATAACTTTCTAGCCTCTGACTAAATATTTCATGAGAAAAAAATTACACATCAGCACTTATTCTGAAAAGATTTTCAAAAATGTATTTCCTGATATATTTACTTGGTTTTATTTTAAGAATTTTAAAGATCTGGCAAAGTACTTCAAATAAAGAATAAATGTTGATGTTCCTATCCACTAAGATACGAAATATTAACACAAATAAATAATACCCTTTATTAGCTAAAGAGGTATCCTTTAATTTCTCTCCAAAAGCAATTACTGACATGAATTCTTCATGTATCTTTCCAGTCCAGCAGATTAATTTAAATTTAAGAAAAAAAATCATAAATGTGTATTTACTGTCATGTGATAATACTTGCCTTACAACCTCATTTTAATTTTAAAAACTCTCTCCAGTGAAAATTGCTGGCAGGTAGAATTATCTGAAGTGAGGGCACACAGTCAGTATAACTCAGTGTTTACCTTCATAACATAGGCTTGTAGGTTTGTCCTTTGATCACTGTAAACGCAGGTATAAATTAAAAGTTGAAGTAAGTTATTAACTTTCTTCAATTATTTCTAACAACAATAGAGTAAATATTGAAACTAAATTTGATTACTATCGCCATCTTAGCCCATTTTATTTTAGTGACATTTTTCTCTACATTAGGAAAGGAATATGAAAATAAAAATCAAAATTCTGTCCCTATTGTCTACCCTTATAACATACCACACTGCTAGTCCCAAAGTTTACCCTGAGTTGTTTCTAATGTAGTTACCAGAACCTATGGAAAGAACTAGAGAAACTTGGGAAAATGGAGGAAATAAAATCTTATAATGTTTTCACTTTGGGGAAACAGGCCATGTATCATTAAGGTGCTAGGAGTCTACAATAGAAACAGGTATTTCAGACGTTTGTTCACATACAAACACCTGTAAGCATTGTTACTAAAACACAAGTGGATGATTTTTTATTGAAAAGTAAGGCGGGGATTTTATTCTGCTGTATGAAATTAACTTCACTTACTGCCATAGCAAACTAATGAGGCAACACCTTTGTATAACTGAAAAGTATATGAATTTGGCTGCCAATGTCATTACTAAAAGCTTGTAAAAATTACCTAAAGCTCTCCGAGGCTCAGTTTTCTCTTCTACCAAGTAGACATAGCAATACCCTCTCTTATAAGGGGATTGAGCGTTTGAGGTAAGTAAAGTGCACAGAATAGTGCTTGGTATTCAGGCAATACACAATAGCGACTGCTGTTTTTATCCCTCTGCAGTGATCACGTGCATTTCCTGTTCTTCCTGGAAATTAGTGATAATGCATTAACATAATTGGAGATTGCTGACATATTAGTTATTTGTCGCTTATTAGTAATCTAGAAAATTAAATTTAAAAATCACTAGATATCAGATAGCAATTCTCTTTTTTGAAACGGTCAGACAATTAAACATTCAAAATATTTAAAAATATAGAAAAAGATACATTACATATATTCCCAACTTTTAGGGTTTCACAACATTTTCCACCTCCGTATCTCTAATAGCAGGGGAAATTAAGTGTAGAAACCTGGGGTGTATTAAAAAGGCCTGCAGCAAGGTGAGTGACTAAAATCCACTTTGATACTTTGCTAATTATACCAAGAACCTTTGCCAGCTCTTCAACCTTTGTTTGTTCTTTTGCTGTTCCATTTACATTTTCATTGGATGCAGGTACACAAATATCAGATATTTCCAATTCAACAACATCATTGTTTTAAATCTAGTTTCAGAATATCAGAATTTTAATGTGCAGAATATTAATGTGCAATCAACATTATGGATGACACGGAAGCACTATAAGCTGGACAACAGGAAAATGTCTATGATGGTCAATCTGCAGTTTAGACAATGTACTTAGATAAGATGCAAATGAAAAGCTACTTCTTTTTACAAAAGCTATCCCAAAATAGTGTTGAAAAAAATAAAATACAGATTTCAATTGAGAAGATTTAAAGAAAATATAATTATGTTTTCTAAGAACATGAATCTATCATGGCATTCTTCCTTCTAGAATGCTTCACCTTAATGATATTTCTTACTCTAAGCCAACTTATTTTAAAATAATACATGCTTAGATTTATAGTCGCAAATGGCATTTAATCAAAATAAATACAGGTGAAGACCATTATTCAAAGGGGACTATATGATTGCACCTTGTAATTGGCAATGCCACTGTTTGCATGCTTTCACCAGATTCCAGACTTGAACAAATGTGATGAAAATCAACACGAGCTCATCTCTGTGGAAACTGGCAAAGCAACAGATGCTGCCACTGGAAATAGCTGGGACTTCTGAATCCTCAGAGGAAAAACAGTTTGTGAAAAAAAGATTTATTCTGTGCATTGAATCATGAATAAAAAGGCTATATATTATTGCTTAATCTAATTTATTCCAGCTTCAGTCTGTCAATCTAAAATGATAGAGGCAAAGAAGCCTAGCCTCTTTATTTTTCACTTTTCCCTCTCCTGAGTCTGCGTTTACAGCATGCTATTACGTTTCTCTCTTTAACTGAATTGAACGTTCATTCAAATGAGAAGTCAGAAAGCTTTTTAAGTGAAAACGGCAAAGCGAGTTGTTTTTTGACAAGTCCTCAATTCACCTTTCAGAATACCTCTAACTCAGTTGTTCTCTATTGTTTCTCCTGGTCAGAGATGGTGCAGAGGTCACCTACATGAGGTGGGTACGAGATGGTTAAACACAATATAACCAAGGCCAAGGGGAATGTCCAGATGCTGTGACACAGAAAATATCAAGCAATCAATAACCTGTGCACTGCGGAGGCTTTATCTAAACCTTAATATAGAAGTTGCTGGGAGGGAGGAGGGGAGAGAGAATTCGCCTATAATGATGGCTGTGTTTTATTATGTGTGCACCAAATAAAAGCAAATCTCCTTCAAAGAAGCCATGTAATAAGAATAATACCTCTACTGGCCTTACTCTGGGTCAAGTAGCTTTCTGTGCAGCTTTTACATGTTATCTTGAATCCTCACAACTCTTTGAGGAAGGTGCTTGAATCTCAGCTCCACCACTAATTAATGTGTGATCTTGAAAAGACTACTAAATCTCTTTAATCCTCAGTTTCATCATCTGTAAATGAAGGCCCACTCTACTGATTTCACATGGATATTGTGAAGATTCACTGAAATTAAGTAATATGTGTAAATTGCACACACAATAAATATTGGTCGTTTTCTTCCAGAAGAGTCCCTAAATGCAGGCTATATGATTACTCTACACATTTCATTTATACACATACACACACACAACTGAAAAATTTAGCCAAGTAACGTATTGTTTTCCTTCCTTCAATATATGCTCTTTGTCTAATTTTTCTTCAGATTGGCAGTGGTTTTAATAACTGAATTGACTAATAGCTTAGCATACATAGCATGTGCTATGTTACAAAGTAATTTCCTAGACTGCCCTACATATTGTCCTGGGGATTACTGGATAAGGTCTGTAGCTGTTTCTTGCCTAAAGTACTTCCAAAATTTCATCCTACTCCTGAGATACAACTGAAAAGCTTACTTGGCATTCTCTGCATGCTCTCTGTTGTGTTACACTGAGATGAACCCAAATTTAAACTATAGACTTTCTGAGGAAGCCTGTGATGCTTTTTTTTATCTTGTTTATAAAACATAAAGACACTGTGTACACCATTGCTCGATAATACTAAGGTAGGGGCCAGTCCGGTGGCACAGCGGTTAAGTGCCCATGTTCCACTTTGGTGGCCTGTGGTTCGCCGGTTCGGATCCCGGGTGAGCACATGGCATGGCTCATCAAGCCATGCTGTGGTAGGCGTCCCACATGTGGGGTGGAGGAAGATGGGCACGGATGTTAGCTCAGGGCTAGTCTTCCTCAGCAAAAAGAGGAGGATTGGCAGATGTTAGCTCAGGGCTGATCTTCCTCAAAAAAATAAACAAATAAATAAAATAATACTAAAGTTATGGCATAGGGCTCTTCTGGGATATAGGTTGCAAAGCTATTAAGTATACATAAATTGCTCCCAGAAACCAGTTTCCAAATAGATGGAATCCCTTTAAAGCACAACATATTCTGCTCAGACAGACTTTTAGAGAGAAGCAGAAGTTTCTGGCATGGATTCAACCCAATATTATCCTCTATTATTTACAAGCACTTGGTCTTACAATGTGTTCTCAGATATCAGTTTGCCATTACTGCTCAAGCTAGCTCACAAAATTCTAAAAAAATAAATAAATAAGTAAAAGGAAAAAAACCCAATTATATTTGCTAGAAAATAAAGTCAATAAGAAATTTAGCAATAAAGATTTCAAATGTAATGCTTTAGGTTTCTAAGTTCCCCAAAGAAGAAAAGAGAGGAAAATAGATTTTTAACCACGACCAATAAAGCAAAATCTTAGACTCCTCAGAAGGACTACAAGTGCAGGTACTAAGGGTTAATGGCAGGTAGAAAAATATGACAGAGAATTCATGTTCACACTGCTGAAAATATATTTAAGAGACTCAGGGTAATATTAAGCAAAAGAACATAGGCTTTGCATATAAGCTTGAGATTGTTGCTCTTTTAATCATATACTATTAGTAAGACCTTAGGCATATTCTTTAAATTATCTAAACTTTGATTGCTATAATATGTGGTAGTAATAAATGATATATAATTTATAAGGTGATTACAATTATAAATGATATAATCTATTTAATAGTTCTCCCATATTACCTGGTAAATAATAAAGTTCAGTAATTAGTATCTATTATTAATCATTATTATTATTAGAGTTCCATTTTAGATATTTCAATTCTTTAGTGATCACCTCACTTTGCAGAATCAAGTCAGAGCAAATGAAATAATTTCACCTTGTTACTTTTTATTAACGTGATATAGACCATGTTGTCTATACTTATCTGGAGTATGAGGAAAGACCTATTGTTACACACAGTATAAACTGAGTCAGGGCTAGCACTGCCAACCTGGTCTGCCCTGGACACATGTGACTAACTTTACAGTAGCAACTACTTCCCTCAAAATACAGCTAACTCCTCTGCTGCATGATAAGGCACTACCTTCAGCTCTCTAGTCTCAGTTCACGTAGCAGCATTACAGTATTCGCCCAATACACTTTCAACTAGTTATCACTCCCTTAACCTAACAGTGTAAATGCTCCATTCTCGGCACACCTTTTTCTCTTTTCCTTCATAGTACGTATTAAAATGTGTTTCCTTGCAAGGTCAATTACAGAATCAAAACAATACCTGCCTAAATCCATTCATGCCACCTAAATCCATCCTGGAAAGATATGATTTTTAGCTTCCAAAATATCTTTTGGTATAGGTATAATGTAACCCAGTTGTTGAGAAATATC
Source organism: Equus quagga (assembly GCF_021613505.1). Classification (NCBI taxonomy): domain Eukaryota; kingdom Metazoa; phylum Chordata; class Mammalia; order Perissodactyla; family Equidae; genus Equus; species Equus quagga. The sequence goes on along the minus strand of NC_060270.1, from coordinate 96,653,490 downwards.
CCATATTATAAGATCAACATCAGAAAAGATATTTTTCAAAGGGAAAATGTAATAAATTTTTAGCTGAAAAGAAAACAAAACATTTTTAGATAATGCTGGAATTTAATTATTTTGGGGAAGATTATCCCTCGTCATAGGGAAGAAGAACTTTTGAAATATTGTCTGAAGTAAGAACGCACATGTCAACTTTTTAAAAATGTCACATACTAATTACAATAATTAAATGCTTATATTAATTCCTGTTTTTCAAGATATTCCTAAAACTTTGTTTTACAACATCATTCATGACCACTTTGTGTGGTGTTATGGACTGAATGTTTGCGAGCCCTTAAAATTCACAGGTTGAAGTCTTAACCCCTAATGTGATAGTATTAGGAGATGAGGCTTAGTAACTTTTGAACATGTGATATTTAAACAAAATAAATACATAAAATTTAAATAAGAAATAAAAAATAAACCCCAAATTTACCATCATGTCTTCCTAGTTCCTTCAAAATCTAGTTCTAAGTTATCCTTACAGTTTTAGCTCTTTAAAAAAATCTTAATAACAATAACCACAACACATAGTAAAAAGTATATGCCAGATCTTGTCTCCTCTATGTATATTATTGTACAATTCTACCCAGCACTCTATGAAGTATGTACTATTCTTTTTCTCATACGACAGAAACGATACCAAGGTATCAGGAGGGGAAGTAGCTTGTCCAACATCACATGACAAAAGATGACAGGAGTCAAGATATAAACTCAAGACCTCCCGTTCCAGAGCAGCATTTTCAATCTCTGTGTTATTCTGCTCCAGTTTCTTGAACAGATGACTTTCCCATTAGTAACTACTGTTTTCCATGCATATTATTTGGCCCATGGTGTTTCAACTGCTTGAAATATCCTCTCCCATCGCTCCACCTATTTAATTCCTTATATTCAAAGCTCACATCATAATTCTATGAAGTCTTTCCTGATTTTTCTATTTTAATTTATTGTCTTTTAAATATATCAACTTGTCAGGCACACACATTCACATTCCTTGCCCACTAGGTACTGTAAATATCTTAATGACGTACACAATTAACTTCAATTAGTAATAACACTCGAAATTTATTAATTTGTTAAACATTTCCTTTCTGCCAGGCACTCTTCTAAGTGCTGAACTACAAGGTGCTATGGCAATGGAGTGAAGAATCAACCCTCTCAACCTCCATGTTTAAACACAGTCTTGAAAAATGAGTAGTAGTTTGCCACACAGTCCATATCCACCATGCGAGAAAAACACACATTCTGGGGTGAGGAAAGACATTTGCACACATTGTGTTGTGCAAAGGCACAAGTTGTACCTTTAGGATACATTTCCTATTTGTTTATTCCTTAGAGTTACAGATATGTATCAGTTAGAATAAGCTTCTTAAGGGAGCTCTCATCTACCTTGGCATCAATAGTACCCAACATTGTGCCGGGTATTAGATGCTCAATGCATTCTTGGGGAGAGACAGTAGGAAGGATGGAGGAAGAGGGAGAAAGGAAAGGTTAAAGCTGTCAGGGCAGGAGAAGTCAACTTTTAGAAGGAGTCAGAGCTCCCACACCCATCAGCAATCTATTCATCACCAGTAGAGATTATCACCAACAAAAACGCAAGGGATATAATTATTAATGAAATATATGTCTGTAATATGTCAATCTTGATTATTTTCTATGCTTTTAAGGTGATGATCTATTATTCAGTTCTTCTAATGAACTCAAAAATTGACTTTGAAACCGCCATACTAAGAGCTTCTTATTTTGATTAGTGAAGTAAGGGAGAAAAGAATATCAAAATAAATTATATATAACCACTATATAAAATATGAATAACTCTTGTACAAAGAAGCTAGACACACTTGCTGATAAATTGCATTCAATGATGACCAGTTAGTTTTTTCCTGACACTTTTGCGAAATTAGACACAGATAGATGTATGTCTAGATACATTTACTAGAGAGGGTAGATGTATCTGCGTTTAGCCATTAAACCCTATGATAATTAAATTAATTGATATTTTGATACACTTGAATACCTGATCTCTAGTTAACTTTAAAATTTTGATAAGATTCCTATCCCTTATGCAACTCTAACTTATCATCTTATAAAATGCAATATATCCATTTGTACTCGACAATTTAAAATTTATTTTCCCCCTAATTCATGAGGCTTACTTTTTATATAGTCTGCTACATCTTTTTCAATCAAAAACTATAGCTATTTTTTAACATCTCCTTTGGCAGAAATTCAAATACATTCTGTTTGCTTGCAGGCTTAGAACAGAGCTTGAAGAAATATTTGCAATTCAGCAGTTGTTCTCATTCTATGCTTTGCAGTAAAAGGTCAGAGAATTTTGCTTCTAATTTTGCTGTGATGTTATTTATAAAGCCTAAATGAAAAATAAAGTCCCTATACTTTTATGGGGATGATTACTGAGTGTCTTTTATTTTAGGGTGAAAAAGCCACATCACAGTAGTAATCACAAATATATGATATTTTAGCACATAAGGAAAAGTGAATGATTGGTTTGAACATGTATATACAAGTGTTACAAACTAATTTAATTTTCTGTTATGACAAAAACAGGTATTTAAAAGTCAAACTATAAAAACTTTCCTGAAACTACATGGTTTCTCGTCTCCTTAGATGGTAGTTTAATTTACTTCAATTAAAAAAAAATCACTTAAAGAAAAAAAGTCAAAGATACGAAAATGCTGAAGCAAATAGCATATGAGTTGCTACCAGTAACTTCACTAAAATTGACATTTTTCAGAAAGGAAATGATAACCAAACTCTGTAAATTTATGCTAAAATATAGCTCAACTCCTAAGGCAACTTAGATTTTTCTCCCAGGTTTTAAAGTGAAAAATGATCTGTCTACAAGCATTCTGTTAATGTGGAGAGTCAGGGTCTAAAGGTAAATTTCTCAACAAGCCTATTGACCTTTTGGGGAAATTTTATCATATATATCTTTGCAGAATGTTTTGACATTTATGAACAGAATTACTTTTATCTTACAAATGATGCTAAAATATACAATATATAAAACTGTCTAATATTCAAAGTTTTGTTAATATTACAAAACAATATAGCCAAAGTCTAAACACGGAAGGGAGAGAGGAGTGAGGAAAGGCAAGTGACTTAATTGACTTGGAATATTGGAAATCAAGCTCCTTGGCTCAATGCCCACTTAGGAATTACAAGATAGAATTAAGAATTGGTAAAGAAGAGCTTCCTTTTGTGGCCATATATATCCACAGGTATCAATTTGTGTGTCATTCATAATCAGAAACTGCATTCTTATATATTCTACCAATTTTAATAGACTTTGAGCTAGTGATCTTTATCCTTGGATATATGACTTTTTTAATAACAAACCAAAAAAAGACTAGAAAATGGCTTAATGTCATGCAGTTATTGTATTTAAATTAGTATTTTACACTGCCTAATAAACATTCCAGAAGTTAACAAAATAATATTTCATTTGATTGACCAGAAAAGTACATGAACTGTGTATGATTAAATCCTCTCTTATATATACTGACATAAAAACATCAAAAATTATTTTGAGACTGTTTCATTCACTAATTCATGTCTTTTAACAAAAATTTCATAGAAAAAATGACAGAAATTTGTCTGCATTTAGGAGCTGAGACAAGAACAATAGAAATATTTTACACCAAATCAAAAGGAAGATATTGGAGGTAATGATTTTAAAAAATGGGAAAGGAAGCTGGTTGTCTGGGTGGGGTGGGAGGAGAAAGTTTTGTTTCAGAGATGTTATTATGAAGTATATAGATAGTCCATAACAATATTATGATCTAAGATTTACTGCACACGTATTATATTCTACAGTCTATGCTAAGATATTTAAAGGAATTATTTTATTTTCAAAATCCCTGTGGAATAGGTACTATCTTCTTTTTCAGATGATAAACCAGTACCTAAAAAAGGAGGCAACAGATCTAAACAGACACTTTATCAAATAAGATAGAAAGATGGCAATTAATCATATGAGAAGATGCTCCAAATTATATGTCATCAGGGAACTGAAAATTAAAATAGCAATGAAATAACACTATATGCCAATTAGAATGGCCAAAATCTGGAACACTGACAACACCAAACGCTGGTGAGGATGTGGAACAATGGGAACTCTCATTCATTGTTAGTGGGAATGCAAGATGGTATAGTCACTTTGGAAGATAGCCTGGCAGTTTCTTACAAAACCAAACATACTCTTACCAAACGATCCAGCAATTGGGCTCTTTGGTATTTACCCAAATGAGTTGAAAATTTATGTCCACATGAAAATCTCCATATGAATGTTTATAGCAACTTTATTCATAATTGTAAAACTTGGAAGCAACTGGTCCTTCAATAGGTAAATGGGTAAACTGGTGTAAATATATATACAATGAAATATCATTCAGTGATAAAAAGAAATGAGCTATCCAGTCACGAAAAGACATGGAAGTAAACTTAAATGCATATTACTAAGTGAAAGAAGCAAATTTGAAAAGGCTACATGCTGTATGATTCCAACTTTTTGACATTCTAGAAAAGGCAACTACGGAGATGGTGAAAAGATCAGTGATTATAAGGGTTTTGGGATGAATAGGTGGCATACTGGGGCTTTTTAGGGCAGTAAAGCTATTCTGTATGATACTACAATAGTGGATACATGTCATTATACATTTGTCAAAACTTATAATGTACAACACAAAAAGTGAACTCTTATGTAAACTACAGACTTAGGTTGATAATGATGTGACAATGTTGGTTCATTGATTGTAACAAATGTACCACACTGGGACTTGATGTTGATGGTGAACAAGGCTGTAAGGGAGGGTAGGGGGTCATAGAAGATATGTGTCAGGGGAGAGAATGTATGGGAACTCTGTACTTCCTGCTTAATTTTACTGTGAGCCTAAAACTGCTTTAAAAAATAAAGTCTATTGATAAAATGTAAGTTAAAAAGTTAGAAAAAAATAAAACAAAAACCAAAAGCCAGTACATAGAGAAGTTAAGTAGCGTGCTCAAGGCCTCACAGCTTTAAGTGATGGAGGCAGGTTACTTCTGTTCTTGGAGTTAACTAACTATTCCACATCTCAAGAGCCCTTATCTATGCTTATATGCCACATTTCAACCATTTCAAAATGCCATAAAGTTGGACCTATCTACCATAATGTATATGATGGAAAAAACCCTATTGCGATATATAGATTTACCGCCAAATCTGTTTTCTTCTCTAACAGTTTTAAAATTTTGATTATTGTAATTAATGAAGTCATAAATAAAGGGACTTTAAAACCTTTTAAAAATCATTTTTTTAAAAAAATTACTTTTAAGGGTGGAATGAGAAGTCACATAATCAAACACCCTACTTTGTTGTTCTTAAATTTGTATATTCTAAACACCCTGCTCATGACATTAGGCAATATCTAGCCTATTCACATAAGTGTAATGGGCATCTCTGTCTTACTGTGCCTAAATTTTATCTCCACAAAATGAATGGAGACAAGAAATAGGTATATTTTCTATGTAGTCTGAGCTTATTTCCAAAACCTAAATCTAATGTCAAAGTTTCCACAAAGATAAAATTATGTAATAATTCTGTAAAAATATAAAGAAAATTTCCCCTCTGTAATTTGAAACCATCATTATTGTTTATACCATCTATAAGGGCCCCATTCCCTCTGACGCTGACATCTGGAAATTATTTAAAAGCTATCATGCTCTTTTTAATCTGCTTCCTCCCTGAAGCAATACATACCGTTTTCTTAACCTTTCTTCAGACATCAATTCTTTAAGTGTATATAATATCTAATAAATGGTGGAAGAAGTAGAGCTTACTATAAAGTACTATCATATAAGATCTCAGTCTAGGAGTATTATAAGAAGATGCTAGAATCTTAATGGAAAAATGTTCCTATCACCGAAAGAGAAAGGGAAAAACAGGTAGACTATTTTCCAAGAGAAACAGAAAGTAAACACTCAAAACTTCAATCTGCCAGAGACGTGGATTCAACATGATCCTGATGAAGTTTCAGCGACTCTCACTAGCACAGGTCCTTTCTATTTTCAAACATTTGATTTCATAATTTTGTGTTCTTTTTTTCTTAAAGAGGACCCTCAAAATTAGGTAAGTATCCATCCCTACCTAGATTTGCACCTGCAAAGCGCTATAACATAATCAAAGCAAGGCCCACTGACTTAAGACTGCATGCACAATTAAAAAGATTTACTGCCTTGGCAATACTGTTTTATAATTCATCTGTTTTTAATATTTATTAACTACGAAAGGAGTTTACACATTCTGCATACTTTTTATAGGCGTTCCTTACTTCATCTTAAGTACCCATCTTATCCATACAAATTGCCCGTTGAACACCGTTCTTAATCTGAGGTCATGCTCCTCGACCCAAAACTAGACCACAACAGAGCCTTCCACAGCACCTGGCAGTTATCCTAAGAACTCCTCCTCCCAATTTCCATTTCTCTCTTTCATAGGGGACTCAGTAAATGTTGGCTCTTATTACTGTTACTATTATTACTAATGTTTGCTTTCAGGGACCAAGATCTTATTATATAAAACTATTTCCATAGTGAAAAGTTAAACTTCTCTATTTCCTTGGGATGCTGAAGAATCTGTATCAGATAAGGAGTATTTGATATTGTATATTGAAGGGAAACTGTACTTATCAGCTGAAAAAAATGTGTTAGTCCACTCAGTGGGGGGTAATTGATGTGTTTTATCAAAGGCTGTGGCACAGTCTGATAGCGTTTTGCAGAAATTGCATTGACTGCTCCGTGGAGAAAATATCTGATCAGGGCAAGACGGAAGCAAATAGACTGGTTGGGAAGTTGTGGTAAAAGACAATGGCCAAACAAGGAGCTGTGGGGAAAGATCAAAAAGATAGTTAGGCAGCAAATTTAACAAGACTTGACACTGACTGGATTTAGAAGGTGAGAAAGACTGGCAACCATCAATTTGGTATTGTTAGAATGATGAAGACAAACGTGCTGTGAAATTTTACTTGTACTTCTCCTAGGAAAGGGAAGATAAAAATAGTAAATTAAATCATAGCCTTTTATTTTCTGAACTTTCTGATTAAATTTGCCTGATGGTTTTGTGCCATCATGCCTGCCAACCTACAGTCCTAGCAGCCAGTAGCATGAGAAAAATAACCATCCTCATCTAATCATCTGCCATTAAACTAAGAACAATTACTTCCAACTAAACTGTCTCTCCATTCAAAGGAAATGTTATGACCAAAATGTCACCTCCAATCTCAAGTTTTTATATCTGGCATTAATTTCATTAATTATAGCTTCTTTGTTTTACTCCTGATCTGCTGACAGAGCACTGACTGGGTCTCAGCCAACTAATCAGATTAAATACACTGAGCTTGAAATACACGATGTGCATCTTAATGCAACTGTTTTTCTGGGGCTCCTTTCTGAACAAACAGGTATTAATAATCTTACCTGATTTGGTGATGTTAAAATATAGTTTTAATGGAAGCCATTAACTTTCCTATAATCAAAAGGAATGTGTTGCAATACAGCCATAATTCACTGCTTCTTTTCCAGGAACATGAGAACAAAATACACAAAGAAAATGTACTTTATTAAGAGCTTTGGTGAGACAAAGAATTACGTCCATTGTAAGCTGAATAACCCTATTGCCTGAATAGTGCAATTAAAGAAACTCACAATAATTTTGGTTAGAGAGGCCTTAGGAAACATAATCTAAAACACTAACTTGAATCAAAGAAGGAAACTGAGGTACAAAAGAGTAGCTCCTGGACATGTGCCAGCCTTGCCTATTTTCACTTTGTGACACAATTTAGTTTATAGATGATGTCAACACTAGAAAAGTGCAATGGGAACATGGGCTCAATGACCAGATAATTTGAATACTATCTAAATCCTTGCTTTAAAATGAAGAGAGTTATGATCTTATCCAAGTTTCCAGATTAATGTAATTCTCGGTATAGGTTAAGTTACATTCTGAGTTACACCTTATTTTAATTAACAGTTCTGGTTGTTATCAGAATATGTGAAAGGAACAGCCATCTGTCTCATTCTTTACTGTCCTTTTAAAATAATATTTGGGTTTCAGTCCTATTCTCAGGTCCTATCAGCTACGTTCAACCTTTACCTTACCAGGGTGAGGAGGCAAGTAACAGAACCAAGATGGTGTGGTGGATGAAAGGATATTATTAAATGGAGTTTTTGTTTTAAGTTTATTAATTTAGACCTAAATATTATACAAAATCTATTACATATAAGAACATAAGTGGCATACCACCTTTTTTTGGTATAGTAAATTGCTTGTGAATTCTATTTCTCCACTTTCTGTTATTTGAAAAACTTTCAGTATTTTACCTCTAAATCTATATATTTAGCAATATAGAGCAAAAGTTCTTGGTTTCGAAAGGATATAAGGATTTACAAACCCAAAGGCATGGACAAGAGGAGAGAGTAACAAGAGATTTCCTACCTTGGCCAGAGGGAGCATCACTCAAGGGAACAGCTTGGGTGTGACACCTATGACCTAACCCTCTGCTTCACATTAGAACTGAACAGCCCTGTTTTACTTGAGGTAAGGGTCTGTGTTGACTGCTCTTCTCATTGCCATCCCACGGGGACATTACTAAACCCTGACAGTACTAAATCACTGATTCCTTCAAATCCCCTGACCAGTCTTGACAAACCCCACCCAGAAATGCCAACCTTCCTCTCCCACTCAGCAAACTGAGGATCTTTAGCATATTGGAAACTTCTTACTCACCCTTCCCCCTCCCAGCATTTAGGAATCCACTCTTCTCTGTCCTGGTTGCCCTTGCATGTAGGAGGCAGGCAAGGCTGAGATCAGGGAGGGTCCCAGTAGGCTATCTAAAGCTTGTAATATCTATTCCAAACACTTGTGTAGGTTTTCCAAGGTTCAGGTGCACGACGTTTTCACGTGAAGCTCTTGTCAGTGAAACCTACATATCTAGTGATCCTGTGAAAACCAGGCTATATAATTTTAAACGTAGTTGATTTAAGAATCGAGTCATTGTAGTCTGGCTGTTTATTTAATATTCCAGGACTTAACTTTAGCATAGCTGCAATGCAAATGTCGAACTCCTGTCACCTTTTTCACATGAAGGTAATAGAGTATAGAAATGTATTCAAGAAATCAACTTCTTGAGGGGCTGGCCTGGTGGTGCAGTGGTTAAGTTTGTGTGCTCCCCTTTGTAGCCTGGGGTTTGCCAGTTTGGATCCAGGGTGTCGACCTACACACAACTTATCAAGCCATGTGGTGACAGGCATCCCACATATAAAGTAGAGGAAGATGGGCACAGATGTTAGCTCAGGGCCAATACCCTCAGCAAAAAGAGGAGGATTGGTGGCAGATGTTAGCTCAGGGCTAATCTTCCTCAAAACAAAAGCAAAAAAAAAAAAACTCATGTTCTTGAATCAAACATGGTATCATATATTTTATATACATATATACACACACACTGTAATTTATTATACGTAACATACTATTAGATTTCTAACAGAATTTGCTTATATTTTCTGAAATATGAATTCATTACTGAATTAGAAATTAGAATTTTGAAAAATTAGAGAATGAAAAATCTGATTTAGAAAATATATTGCTCTCCCAGAATCTGATCATTAGAATCATTGTTATATTGTAGAAAAAAATTAATTATTATGTTTACAATGAACCATATGATTACGAAATGTGTTTATGTTTATAAATGTCTATTAAGGGATACTAGATTAGAATATATTACACTGGATATAACTAATATAGTAAAAGCCTAGCTATGCATGAAATCTTTTAAACACAGGTGTTTAAATAAAACTGATAATTTTCTAAAGACTTATAGAAAGGACCTATACAAGTCTGTCTTCAATTTCTTTACCCCTCCCCCTCCACCCTGTGTCCTCTGAATATCACTAGCTTGTGAGGCTCCCAGAGGTTTACAGCCTGCTGTAAATTGTATTTCAAACAGGGGTCATCCCTGGAAAGGGACAACGGTCTCTTCATACTCTCCAAGCAGAGATCGTCTCATTAACATGGCACAGCCTATTTAGCAGAACTTCCGTTAAGCTCATGTAGGAAAATATCGCCTTTCAGATGTCTTCAGGAAAATTTCTGGGTTAGAGCACCGAGCCACAGAATGATGGTGGATTTTATCAACACACAAGTCAAAAAAAATGAGGGGCCCTTTTGAGAACATCTTTGATGGAAGTATATAAAAAAAAAGCTATCGCTAGCCAGAAAACTCAGAAGCCAAATAAAAGCCTATCTCTAGAACTGTTTGCCTCCAGGAGTTAGGTTTTCTCAGCAAATCAAAGGGGATATAAATTCATTAAAAGAGATGCTTACGTTATACTATCAGAATGGGAAAACGAAGGAAAATAAAGGCAGATTTATTAAACTGGAAGGAGTGAAAGATTTGATTTGGCAAAAGCTTGTCATCTTAGAGAATAGACTGTACCAATAAGAAAGGGAAATGGGGATCTTAGAGGCTCAATTAAACAGACAGATGAAAGAAACAGAGACAAATGTACTCTAACCTGCGCTTGAAAATGAAACTCTACAGGATGCCTGGGAGGCCCCAAACCATGCACACTGTTTTTGAACTGTAATAGAAATATATGCAAATTTATTAAGTTTGAAATTCTGTTAAATGCAGTCCAGCTACTTGAAATCAAAATGAAGTTGCAGAAAATATTCCCTCACACAAACACACACTTAGACATATATACATATGCGAGTAGGTTTATCCAGAAAATAAAATGATCAAAATATGCAGAACAGAACTACTGCTCTCTGCATTCACTGTGAAGCATTTTGCAGCATTTTTGAGCAAGTTGTGTTGCTCAAACTCATCATATCCAATCTAAATACTCTGATTATTGGGGTGCTCTTGTTAAAGAGAAACAACTATTCAAAAGTATCCACGTGTTCATTTCTAGTTCAATATAAAATTAGCTTTAACATTATGTCTGAAAAGCAAATTTTAGTGACAAATCTTAACAAATTATCTATGTGGAAATAGTTTTTTGTTAATTAAATTAGCAAAATTAAATTAGATAAGCAAAACTCAATGAGCTGGCACTGTAAATGATTAATATCTTCACCAAATTCCCTTTCATATAAATAAAACTATATATAGTTTTCATATAAATAAAAATAACATAAAGATTAAAAACGCTTTAAATACTTTAAAGTATCTAAAAATTTTCAAAAGCCAAAGTGAATATTTCAGAAAAAAATCTGTTCTTGCCCAAAATGCTTGTCCTCTGAGCTGCTCTTCATGGACATTTTCAAATATCTCATATCCCATTGGGCAAAGACTATTTCTCATTCACCTGTGCCCTTTCTAATGATTAGCTAAGTTTAGTGCATACTTAGCCCTCAAAAAACAACTCATGAATCTTAGGTAGCAAGCCACCAAGTGGCCAAGGATGACATAGGGAAGTCAGTCAGAGCCTCAGTCTCTCTTTCTCACTGACTCCCCCTTCTAAGTTAAATAAATATGCACCATGCTCATGCTACAAGACCAGTAAATAGAAGTATTACTGAGGATTTTTTTCAACAAAAGGAATAGTGAGTTCATGTTAGGTAATTTTACCACTGATCTTTGAATACTAAAATTTCTATCCCATCCCTCTATTCTTGGTGGAGTGTGAAGGTACAATTAAGCTTGTCTGTAATAGGTGATCACTACTGAAAAATCTTGCGTGGGTCCTTGGGGTCCTGAGCCTTCATTCCTGTGACTAACTCCTTGAAATTGCTGCTTGCTACTTAACATTTCTCCAGATATTTTAGTTATGTCATTAACACATTCATTCAAACATTTAGGTATTGAGCACTGCACTAGAAACTGAATATAAATTGGTGAGCAAAGCAGGCTTACTCCCCACTCTAGTGGATGTAAGAAGCTAGCAAAAAATAGATTTTTAAACACAACATTTCAGTGAAGTGTGACAAATTGCATCCCAAGCACTTTTGGAACACAAAACTGGCACATCCACTCTGGTCATTAGAGGTCAGGGAAAGTGAGGAGACTCTCGTAAGGGAGATAATACACAGAAGAATGATAAATAAAGGGCAAGTTGGGTGGAAGACTGGTCCAGGCCAAGAGAGCTACACACCAGAATGCCCAGAGGGGAGGCAGAAAGCACTTGAAATGTATTCAAGAAAACCAGTTATGGATCACGAAAGCATAGATGACTAAAAAGGAAGCGGGGGATGACACACCAAATAAGTAGGCAGTGGTCAGGTCACAGAGAACCATGAAGCCATACTAAGCAGTTTAAACTTTAAGAGAAATATGTAAGCATCAAAGGATTTTAAATGTGTCACATACCTAATAAGAGATCACTTCCCTTTCAGATTTGTTTTATTTCCCTTTCAAAGGTCTTCCTTACACAGACTGCACAGGACTGCTAGCACCAAATAATTCATATGACTATTTTCCCATAAAAGGGCTTCACACGTGGTTTACTACAGCCCTTTCGAGAAGACTCTACTCCAATACTCAGTTTACAGTAGTTGCTTTGATCTCCATCCCCTACAAGGTTAGCTATAAATGTGTTTTTGGTATAAGCCATCTTCTCATCTGGATCCTGAAATATACTTTTCTTGTGGCTCGAGTCTGCTTCCCAATTTCCATACATAATAATGTGTATTTATGGTCTACGTCTCATGATTTTAAAAATGCACATTGTTTTCCTGTTTTGTAAATGAATTTATATTTTTCTCAATAGAAAGAATATCATTGCAAGCAAGAGGTATATCTTAAGCTTCTCACAGATCGCTCACTGGTTTTATTTCAGTGGCAGACCCTGAATGAACACTGGACTTAAATCTCTTTGAAAGGATGCATATTTGGTGCAGTGTGACCTTGATGTCTAATACATTTTAGAGACTCAAATCTTTGTTGAAATGAAGAGCTGATATTTAATATTTAAGGAGACCAGCATGAGTATATTGAGAAATAAATATTAATAAAAATATTACAGTGATATACTCTCAAGTTTAGGATAATTTAAGGCCAAACAGACCCTTCTCAAAATCACATCCCTTTAAAACCAAAGCAAAGAAGCCACATACTGCACACCAATAGCTTTTACTTCAAAGAGGTAATAGCTCTTCAAAAATCCATTCATTCCTTCAGCAATTATATGCTGAGTATTTCCTTTACGCCAAACACTAAAAGATCATGAGGCTAGAGATGAACAAATGACACAAAACCCCTGACTTCATGGAGATCACAGAGGACAAAATTATAAACAAATACCTCACAAAAAAGCAATATAAATGAAACAAGAAATGCAAGTATAAATATTGAGATAACAGAAAAGAAACTAATTAACATTGGGCATTGTGGGTGAGATCAGGGACACCACTCAAGAAGAGGCAAATATGAACCGAGCTTGAAATACACATGTAACTTACATGATTGAGAAGAGCAATATAAGACGAGGAGTGGAAATATCTGAGGGCTAATGTAGGCAGTGACATTAGAAACAGGAGATTACATGTGAGATACTGAGGCATTAGGATCTATAAGATTACCACATATTAAATGCTTGAAAAATATTTGTGGATTGAGGGACTAAAAGACTGAGCAAACAAAATCAAGGGTTATCACTGGACTTTGACCATTGACTAGACGTGGAAAGAGAGGATGTGGGAAGTTTCCATGGTATCTCGGTCCTCTTTACTTTACCGTGGCTTTTTTTTTTTCCCTTCTATGCTCTAATTCTGAAACAATGTTAACTGTTCCATGTTGTATCATTGTCTTTTTCTCTTTCGATTACTACTCATATAATTACATTAATGTACAACAGTAAATGGTTAAAGGACAACTCAATGTTGCACACACATGATTTATATACCACACTTTTTGTAGTGTTGTATTAATATTATTTTGCAATATAAATTATTAGAAATATCTGTTAAAGTTCCAAGCAGTCAAAAAATGGATATAATGGGATCATGTACTTCATAAAAATAATACGCTTCATGTTAGGAAAAAAACCAAATTTTGAAATTTTCATAAAATATTCAATGTTAAGTTTACCTTGAAGACAACTACTGCTTAGTCAAGCTAAAAGCACTTATAATTACAGTACTACAAATTGCTTTTCTATTCACTACACCAGATTATTTTATCCAACTCTTTTTTAATATGCTGTACACTCAGGTGCTGATACTTTTAGAAAATACACTTCAATTTAATAATTTGGCAATGTAAAAAAGTATATATATATTTTAAAATGTCTTATTAGTATATTAATTAAAACAATGATTCATTTACTTGAAGCAAGTAGAGCTTTACTCTTATAATTTAATAGGTATGTTCTGCTCCCATTCAAACATAGTGTCCATTAGTACAGCAAAATGTTCAAAAACACTGCTATATAAAGCATCAGCTATGCTGGCTAAACTGGTTACAGTTCCTCTTGTCAATGAAGCAAAGGTAAATGGAAAGATAACTATTTTCTGGATAAGAATGAATGGACAGATTGTCATGCATCCAGTTCACCTAGTATATGCCACGTACACTATTTCATTTTATCAATAAGAGAAACTGAATAAAATGTATTAAAATGTTATGCTAAGTCAGTTAGAGTGCTGCAATGCCCCAGTGGTTCAAGAAAATTATGAGGCATACAGATTGGAGATGAAAGCATTATGAATACCTCCTTTAGTACTGTAGTTTTAATTTCACATATTAAAAAATGTAAGTGATCATTCATATGTGACTTATTTCACCTCACATATTTGAAAACCTGCTCAGTTTCATTTGCAAACATCTGCAGAAGTCCTACCCCAAACCTAAATACAGAGTCAGAAAAATATTTCACTACTACATTGTTTTTAATGTTTTGGGGAAGTACAACATTATTACATTTGAGCAGTGTACTGAAGGTAGTGAAAGGTAACAGTGGCATGCTGAGGTGTTCCAAGTCCAAAAATAAGAAAGTAGCAGGACTGCAGTCTCTGGTGTAGTTCTGCTGACAGAGATATGCACGTTTGTTTGAAAAAATTAGCATATTCTCTTTTTCTTTTTTGGAAAGGTTTTGGTGCTAGCATTTCCATTCAGTCACTGTAATCTTCTGAGGCAGGGTTTGCTTTCTTGACATTAGAAAGCCATCCCAAGGAAGGTGCAAGATATAACTCATGGAATCTTGTTAAATTACTGTGCAGAAAATGATTTGTAGATAACTTGCTTTGAAGGAAGACAGGGGAAATACTGCTTAGCAAAATTTCCAACTTCTAAACCTTTGTAGTATACTATGTTCTAACAGTTAATTGCCTAGCCATCAGCCCATGAAAATAATGCACTTCAAGAAAATAGTGTCCATGATTTGACTCTTATGTCCAAAATACGATCTCGCGATACCATTTCCACACACACAAAAAAGGGATATTCGGCTTTTTGAAGAATTGGCTCATTCTAGGTCTTGACTAAGAAATACACAAGATGAGTTTCTGACGTCTTGTTGTGCTGAAAAACAAGAAAACTGTCAAAGTCTAATGGGGTTGTATAAAAAGGACACTGATAAGAGACGGGGAATTTTAGCTTGCAAAAGAACAGTGAGTACAATGAACAGAAACACTAAATATATAAAAATCCATGAGCTCATAAAGATACTTAAAAACATATCTATCGGTAGATATAAATGTCGCTATAAAGAGACAAGAGTGCTCAAACAAACAAAATAAAAGAGAAAAATAAAATCTCTGGTTTTCATTGGAGGGAGTTGGAACACCAATACTTTACCACAAAAATTGATCATTAAAAGCAGAAAATTAAATTTTAAGCTATTATGAACCTAATTGTGTCCCCTCAAAATTCATATGTTGAAGCCTGAACCCTCAGCACCTTAGCCTGTGACTGTATTTGGAGACAGGGCTTTTAAAAAGGGAATTAAGGTTAAATGAGGTCATAAGCATGGGGCTCAAAGCCAATATGACTAGTGTTCCCATAAGAAGAGAATGAGAAACCAGGGATTCATGAGTACAGAGAAAAGGCCACATGAGGACACAGTGAGAACATTGCCATCTGCAAGCCAAGGAAAGAGACCTCGGGAGAAACCAAAATTGCTGACATCTTGATTTTGGACTTCCAGCCTCGAGAACTGTGACAGATAAATTTCTGTTATTAAGCCACCCGGTTAATGGTAATTTGTTATGGCAGCCCTAGCCAACGAATACACAGCGGAACTAAATAACTCCAGTTGTTAAGGGCAAAATTTCCCCTTACAGTGTGATTCCAGCTAATACATTGTAAAAGAAATAATAAAATTAGAAAATCACCACCATTTTGCAATTGCAAACGAAAGAAATGCTTCAGGCAATGATTATGAATGGATACTAAAGTCATAAAGAGAAAGTTGACAGGAAATTTACAATATAATAACGCGGCTGTGACCACCTGTATCCCCCTACCTATCTCCATCACTCAAATGGGAGAAGTGGATATATGTGTGTGCTGATGGGATACCACAGTAAGTACACAGCAGCAGCTTTAACATATTTCTGTCAAAAAGATAAAACTAAATCAAATAAAATATTTTGATATAACTTCCAGTTGTCAGGAATACACAGATACAGGTACATATTCAATAACGCCCACCAGGAGAAAGCAGTCAGATAAGTTCAGAACATAGGACATTCTATCCATCAATTGTTTTGGTTTCTGTAATAAATTTATGATGGGGGCGGGCATGGGGGAAAGTGGGCTCAATATAAAAGAAGGGGTCCTTTGGATCCTGGAAGAAAAAAAGGACATTAGTGAAAAAACTGGCAAAATTAAAATAAAGAATATAGTTTAGTTAATAATACTGCACCAATACTAATTTATTCGTTTTGATCATCATACTATGATTATGTAAGATGGTAACATTAGGTGAAGGTGAGTGAAGGCTGTTTTGCAAGTCTCTGTGTTATTTTTGCAATGTTTCAATAACTCTGAAATTATTTCAAATTTGAAAGTTAAAAAAGGAGGGACACAACAAATGCAAAAAGTAGAGTGTATTTGGTTCCTGATTTGAACATGCCAAATATAAGGGGACTTTTTAAAGACAATTTGGGAAATTCAAATATGAATTCAGTATTAGATACAATTTTGTAGGTATGATAATGGTATTAAGGTTATAGAACAATTCCTTATTTTGAAAAATCAAATACAGAACTATTTAGTGATAAATGTCACGATGCCAAGGATTTGACTTTAAAATTCCATGGGAAGAAAAAAAGAGGAAATTTAAGCATTGATTATTTTTCACTAATGTTGGTTCAATCTGGGGATGCATATATGAGAGTTCATTATAACATCCTTTCTACATTTGTGTTTGTTTGCAAGCTTTAACATAAAAAGCTACTAAAAAGTTTATATTTCATAATTTTTGCTTGTCTATGCAACTAGAATAGAGTTCTTTCTGGACCCATTCTCAGCATCCGCCCACATCATTCACTCGCTATAGGCTGTTGAGTGCAACAACGGCTCCGTGACCTTGCTGTTGCCAGCGCTGCCTGGCAATCTCTGTGCCTATTCTCAGGCCTGCAGGAGAATCTCACAAGATGATAAACAAAGGCTTTTGCAACTAAAGCTCACGGGCGATGGAATTTCTATTCCATTCAGCATGCTACTGAATTCTAACGAAACAAACAAAATGTCAAACGCATCTGTCGTGTTTTGTCTACAGTTATGATTTTCAGAAGTTCTGAAAATTCTGTGCATGTAATCACAGAGAAGTTAGAGAAAGAAATATAGCTTCTTAAATATCTACACACTTAGTCATTATTATTTTAAAAAGAAAAAAGTTTAAAAAATAAGTTTAAGATGGAAGCATAGGAGTGTGGTTAAAGGCACGATTTAGAGTCAGACATTTCCTAGAAGCATGACTTTCCCTAGGCTCTCTTTAAGCTTCACTTTCTGCATCTGCTAAGTGAGGTTAAAAACAGCACTTAGAATTGTGGGAAATAACTGAGATAGTACATGTACAAGATTTAGCAAAATGTCTGATGCAAAATGACTACTAAATAAAACTAAGTAATAATGACGCTATGGCAATTCTGCTTTCCAGATGGAGAAGCAGGCATTCCTGTTGAAACAATGCTGGTCATAGATAGGATATAGAGAGCTAATTTATGTCCCTTTTATGTATTTATTTTTTAATTTATCTAGTTTCCTTCACTAGTCATCTCCGGGAAAATATTTTCAATGTTAACTCCAATGCAAGCCCCATGATTCAGAAGGATTTCAGAGACTGAAGAAGGATATGTTGTTCCCCCATAAGCTGGGAGAACCCAAAGTCAAACATGGTATGATAAAAGCGTATTCTATCTTTTGATATCTGTTGTCTTAGTCTGCTAGGGCTGCCACAACAAAGTTCCACAGACTGAGTGGTTTAAACAACAGACATTTATTTTCCCGCAGTTGCGGAGGCTGGCAGTCCTAGATCAAGGTGCCATCCAATTCAGTTTCCTGGAGAGAGCTCATTCTGCCCTACGACAGCCACCTTCTCAACAGGCCTCATTATGGCCTTCCTTCTGAGTGTACACGGGGAAAGGTATCTGTCTTCCTCTTCTTATAAAGCCACCAATCCTATTGGAGTAGGGCCCCACCCTTATAACCTCAACTAACCTTAATTTCTTCCTAAAAGCTCTACTTCCAAATATAGTCACATTGGGGTAAGGGCTTCAACATAGAAATTTAGGGGGAGAGAAGGAATTTAGTCCACAGCACATGTCAATGGAGTATTTATTCCAACTCTCCCTCCACCAAAAAGGGAAAAGCGGGTGCAAACATCTCTGAATGATTGAGTATAGCTAAGTATTTTCATATAACAACATGGGGAAAACATTATATAAAAACAACTATCTCAGTTTCTAACAGACATGAAATAAGGCCATTTCTTACTTGATGAATAAACGTAACTTTGGTTGACCAAGGTTTACCTTTCATAAGTTTTCTGTTGCCCACGTTTTGAATCTCAATTGGATAAATGTAAAACTTATTTGAGATGCAGCCTGTATATAAATTATAGAAACAAATGGACAGTAAAACAAAGGTTGAAATAAGAGAAGGGCATGAAATTAAAGGGGAAAAGATTTAGCAATGAGGAGGCACTTCCTAACAATGAAATCTATTAGAGCAGGGAAAGCTCTCCTGGGGGAAGTATAAAAGTCTTACGGACCAAGTCATTTCCAATAGACTAGACGAAATAATCAAAAACGGCATTAAGAGAACAGTCCCTCAAGAGAAAAAGAAGGGTAGGAGGTTGATGAGATAATCTAATAGAGCTGTCCATCTTTAAATTTCCGTGATTCTAAAATTTGATGAGATTTTTAGACAGTTTGATCACCCAGTAGAGAGACTTTAATTTCATTTTTTATGACATATCTAATAGGTGAACAGCAGTGATCATGCAAGCTTGGCCTGCCTCGCTCTCTGGGGCTTGGATTTCTGGCACAGCCTAACTGCCGCTCTAACATAAACCTCAATGAAACCAATAATTACTGAGTAATCCCTCTGCAGAATTTCCATCAGACATCTAAAGCTCACAGCAGCACTGTTAATGTAGAATTATTGAAATTTAAATCAGAAGTGTTTATCCAACACTGTGATGATATAAAGTGATTTGAGACTGCTTATCGTGATTAAGCCTGCAGACTGCAGGTTATTATTAGAATGAAAAAGGAATATGAAATTAATGTGAAGAAAACCAAACAGGTTCCTATTATCAGGGGGAAGAAAAAGATTGTACCTTGAATGCAATTAATGCACCAAAATGGTTGTAGTATTCTTTTGCTTCCTCAAATTAATCACTTTTATCACTGAGGACTGGCATGGATACGACATAATGCCTCAGGGCCAAATGACTTGTCAGCAGAAGAAAAACAAAGTCCTGAACTGTTTAAAATCTCTCACAAGGCTTATCTTTTAGATGTGAAACTATGATTAGTGACTAAAGTAAGGTCAATGAGCAATTGCAAAAAAGGATAGAAGGGCTAATTCTAAACTCCACTTTAAATCCATATTTTAGAACATTTCTACACAATAATTATCCACATTTACATGAAAACATGATGCCAGGGAAATTTGCTTTTCCCAAGACTTACATAAACTGAAAGTTTAGGGGTAAAAGTTATTTACTATGACATTTGGTGATGTATTCAAAATTTTCTATGACTTTATAACCCAAAGTTAGAAAGAATACTGCTAATAGAGTCTACCAATACATAATTATTTATAGTTATTAAAAACCATGTGTATAACTTATCATAGTCAATTGTTAGTGCTTTATGTTTTCAACAACTCATCTATCTTTAATAATGTTTGTGAACATGCTTTTATTTCCAACTAGAAAATGACCTTCTCTGGCTTAGGTATCTCATTCATCCAAATTCCACACTGTGTGATATATAAGTAGTATTATGTATAGCAATTTTTACTCACTTACTGTAGCTACTTTTACAAGGGATTTTTTTGCTCATGTTAACTAACGTAATCCCTTACATTTAAAAATATTCTGAATTTCTCATAAAGGATTCCTTCATTATTTCAATTATAAATAATTTTGAGAATCTACTGTATGCCAGGCAAAGGAAAACCCTCATGAAATTTATATTCTAATGAAAAGAGAGACAAAAGATAAACATAATTCAATAACATCATGTCAGGTAGTGATAAGCTCTCTGAAGAATAATAACACAGTGTGATGGGGCATGCATTCATATACTGTGTGTCAAGAAACACTTCCATGATGGGCAAATGGGTAAGTAAAGTGACCAAAGGAGGCTGTGAAAATATCTGGCAGAATAGGGTTTCAGCAAGAGGACAGTAAGAGCAAAGGCCCTGAGGTGGGTGCAAATTTGGCAAGTATGAGCAACAGTAGAGAGTCTAGTGTGACTGAAGGGCAGGGAGTGAGGCAATGAATATTAAGAATTAAGTCAGGGAGTCTGCTTGTGTGGGCCTTATAGACTGAAGGAAGGAGATACAGGGTATAAGGAAGACACTTAGGAAAGAGATCTCTCCCTAGTCTAAATGCACGTGTACTTCATACATAAGCCTATGTACAAATACACATAAGGTCAATACTGAGTTGACTCATCCATTTTCCATCTATGCAGCATTGATTCTTTTTGGTAAACATGCGCATATGCAATAAACCTATAAATAAATTACAAAGAAGGACACTGTTGAAAGCTAACTGTAAAATCAATATTAAAGTCTAATGCAGTTTTAGAAAAAAAAGAGGAGGTAAAATAAAGAACTGAATAAAATATAGCAACTTTGGAAGAAAATTAGTTGTCAAGATTTTTTAAATTCCTGAGTATTCTCTATAGCAGAATTAATAACCATGTTTATTCACCTTTTTAGGACTGAGTTAAATTCAAAACATACATAGAAGAAGCTACAATGAACCTCTTCCTTAAGGGAAAAAAAGATTCAAAAAATAATTTATACAGAAATATAGCTTTAAAGGAAATGTTTATATTGAACAGAAGTCAAACAAATTAGGCAACCCCACTTTCATATCTGCCTCACTCTTGGGGGCAGGAGTAGCTATTTCCGCACATTCAACATGCCGTAAATACACAAGCCTCGCTTCTGTGTCAGTCGCGGTGTCTGCTTTAACTGTCTTACCTATTTATGGCTGTGATATTTTCCAGAATTGCTTTCTGGCTCTCAGAGTATTTTGTTAAATTGCCTATCTCACAATAAATACTTTTGCTACCACTTTCTTCTTAGGATTTAAAAAAGATCTTAAAAAGTTCCTGGGTGGCCACCTTTCACAATGATGCACATAACATCGCTGATCATATATTTTCACCTGAGGCTTTGAAGGCATTTTTACTGAGATAATTGTAGAAGAAAAAGATGTAAAGTGAGCAGAAATAATTTTTATCAACTTAATATACTGAGAGATTTCCTCCCTTAACATGCTTTATTTTTATACTCTACAGATACACTGTGACTTATACCATTATTATACCTATTCCTTACATTAGGCTTACACATTTGAAAGCATTGCTAGTAATTCATAGAATTACATTTGTCCCCTGGGAAGGAGCTATGTCATCTTATGTCAAAGTCACACAATCAAGTAAAAAACAAGAGGAATCACTGAAAACTGCAATCACTGAAAACTGAAAACTACACCTTTTAAAACATGTGTATTAGCTATTAATCTTTACAGAAGTTTTGAGGAAGTAATGACAGGATAGGAGAGAATGTGATGAGATCAGAATTGGTGACACTGTTTAGTTAAAGAGAAATGTAGTAATTGCCCAGGAGTGGCAAATATGAAGACAATACACTCAGTTGATTAACATACACATTTTTTCTTTTTTTTTTTTTTTTTTGAGGAGGATTAGCCCTGAGCTAACTGCTGCTAGTCCTCCTCTTTTTGCTGAGGAAGCCTGGCCTTGAGCTAACATCCGTACCCATCTTCCTCTACTTTGTATGTGGGACGCCTACCACAGCATGGCGTGCTAAGCAGCGCCATGTCCACACCCCGGATCTGAACCGGCGAACCCTGGGCGGCTGAGAAGGGAATGTGCATACTTAACCGCTGCACCACCGGGCCGGCCCCCTAACATACACATTTTAAAAGCTACAGGTTGTGACTATCTGGGGCACGTAAACGCCATTTTGGAACATAATATTATAAGGACAATGCATTTATCTCTGACTCAGTAGGAGTATAATGCATTGTTCTTTATATGTGAGGAAGATGCCAGCTGACACCATCAGAGTTTGTAACTCAAGCCCCCTCAACTCTTAACATTTTGTCCTTAGGACAAAAAGGTTGAATTTACAAGATCAATAACAAGAGTTATATATCTCAATCTCTAATGTAAAATTTGATTCAGTTTACCAGATGAGATCAACATCAAATACATGTTACTTCATATTTTGCTGAGAAAATTATAAAACTGATCCTAAATAATAACAAATTTGTCTTGAACAGTGGCAAATTAGCTAATCTATCTAAACCTATGCTTTATCAGAATTCACTGAAGTAGGCAAAAGCATGTAAGAAAAAGGGTAAAAAATGGATTAAACCTTGGATCCTAATGGAAGTAAATGCTGCCAAATAGACCTTGGAAAGAATCAGACAATGGAAAGGTGACTGATCCATGATTCCAGAAACAAGTGGAGAGCAGGTGGAGCAGATCTCAGAGGACCATGAAAACCACGCATTATCTTGGAGAGGTCATGGGCGGAGGGTTCCTGTCAGCTACTCTTTGAGTAGAGGCTGCAGAAGGCTTCCTGTGGTTTTCACTTGGAAAAGACTGCTGTGCCAGGCTGCACGCTGGTTACTAATGAGGGTAAATAGGCTAGAAAAAAAAAAGATGCAATTGCCCGTGTTGACTACTAAATATAAGAAAAAAACCCTTTAGCCATCCAACACAGTGCTTAAGAGTGTGAATTCCAGCTACTCACTAGATGTGTAATCTGGATTAACGAGCTACCATCAATTCCTTATTAACATCAATTCCTGCATCTGAAAACACAGGAATGATAATAATAATACTTACGTTGTGGATGTTGCCTGGGTTAGTGGAGATGCTGTATGTAAGGCACTAACATATGTGAGACATACAGGAATCACTCAATAAATGGTAACTAAGGTTATTATTAACGTCCATCATATCCATAATATAATATTAATATCCATCATATCCATATAAGCTTTTATTGCCCTTTCCCCAATTTCGTCAGTGTCTGTGTCATATGTCTCTTCACCTGGTTATGGGAGAACCACAATAAATCTAAACAAACTATTGTAGCGCCCACATCAACTCCCAATATTGTACCGAGCCTGTAAGAATGAGAAAACAGAAAGATCTCTAAATGTTTAAAAAAAAGTCGTTAGTCTGAAAAAAGGAGGTTACCTTCAAGACTCAGAACCACTATCTTACCATGAAATCAGTATCCTACAAGGAATATGAAACAACCTCAGAAAGTTTCTAATTTGTCTTCTCAACAGAATTCAAAAGATTCTGCAGCTTTCACAATAGAACAGTCATGATACACTAGGAAAGTGTGGGTAGAGATTTTTTTAAGATTGCTTTAAAATTAAAAGTATATATATATGTTATAATTTTTGTCCTTACTCTTCTTTTTCAACTAACAAATGGTTCTACTGGGCTATTGATTAGAATTGCACTAATTTTAGAGGTCAATTTGAGCAAAGTTTTACCTTTTTAATATTGATTCTTCTTATCCAGGACAACGGCATTCAAATTTTCTTTTGAATAGTAATCAGTCAACAAGCATTTATCAAAGGAATAAAAAAATGCCACCAAATTATTTTTTGTAGTACTCTTAAAATAGGTCCTGAATATTTCTTTTCAAGTTTATTCCAAGGTATTGTGTATTTTTAGCAAATTAGATCTTTTTCCTCTTACAGAAGTTTCTATTTTATTGTCACTATTTAGTAGGAAAGGATGCTGATGGGGACATTTTCCTTTGCCCAAGAACTGACAGCTGGAGAACAACCCGAAAACCCAAAGAGGCTGTGAGGAATTTTTTTTATTTTAAAGAGAACTTTGAGCAATAGGGGCAGCCCCTTCCCCAGGCTTATTAAGTGTGGCAGAATTGGATAAAATGCTGTTAGTGTCTGCTGCACACCTGCAATTCTTCTTCAGTCCTGTTTCACTAAGATGGCTGAGAAGCACACTGAAAATCTCCTCTTACCTGGACATTTCTGAAGACTGAAGGCTTGCTGGAGTAACTCATGGTGAGAGGACAAGAAGGGACAATGGTATGGTGGAATGAGGGCTCATGATTAGCTGATAGGAGCCAAAGGGAGGCAAAGCTGCTCCTGTCCAATGAAGTGTTGGAGGGGCTTGAAATAAAGTTGAAAACTGTCCCCAAACACTCATCTACCCTGAGGAAGCTGCTTCATTAGCTGGGCTCCAAAAACATATGGAACCAATTTAGAGCCACTGCCCTCTCATCTCTACCACATTTAACCCAGCCTGTCACTTAACATCTACCATGTGTCCCATCTCTCTTTTGACCATGCATTCCAGAAGATTTAGATATCCTGAAACCACACTTCTTCACCACAAAACTCGGAATGAGTACACTACACCTCTCTCCACTCTGGTCCCTCACCTGAAACCAGTGTCAATCAGACTATGGCTGGGTTTAAATGACTTATTATTTATAGTGTGCTTAGAATAGTGCATGGTACATAGTGAGTACACAATAAATCTGATAAGTATAAAATGTGGAGAAAGTTATCCAGGCTTTGCCCTACACAGGAACGAACCTAATCATCCTACTTCCTTTCTGGACAAGAGAATGCAAGAGACATTGCAACAATATGCCCTAAAATAACCTTTAACTTGAACTAGTGGAAGGACTACCCATGAATGGCGGCGAATACAATGTCTTTATTCTGACAAAATTGTATAAGAGTCTGAGACCAAAGCACTTGCTGGGAAAGAAAGTTGTATGTATTTAGATCTCAGTCTTTATCTATTATAGTTTCTTTTTGCTGATCTAATAAATGGCTTAGCCACACTGAGCTAAAATAAATGTTTATATTATATTTCCATCTGTACAGAGTTCATTGATCCCCCCACCTTCCAAGGACACTGGGCCTGGGCCCCACACAAAGGAATGTGTCTGGGCTCGGGGCCTTTGACTTTGGCCTTGACTCTAAGGCACAAGTTACAAAAACATATGTCCTGCATCATGTTCCTTGTCTGGGCTGGCCACCCCGACGGGCACCTGACAGGACTTTAGAAACATCCCATCCGTGGGAACAAAAAAGATAAAAACACCCCATCTGTGGGAACAAGAAGAAATAACTCAAAATATCCAAAAGTCTAAACCCCTGAGTTGGAACCCAGAGAAACCTTGGGATAAAAGGGAGTTACAGGCATAGAATAATTGGAAGTCTCGCTGAGGAAAGGACACTTTGCCTCAGACCCGGACAATCGGCACTCCCACCCGCCGTACAAACTATTAGGACTTCCCTGGCTGATTGTGGTGTGGATGTTGTAAGTACCGATTTGTTGCCCCCTTTATCCCTGCTCCTTGTTCTGCTTCCCTTTATCAATAAACTTTGATTGCTTAAACAACCAAGTAGCCTTGGTGCTACCTGTCATTCCTTGCCCTCTGCGGCTGTGGGCAACACCATCTACTTAATTTTGGTTTAATTTTTATTTTTTAATTACTCTAGACTTTAATATAGTATATTTTTGAATATTTTTCAAATAGTAAAGCAATTTCTATAGTACCATTTACTGATTTTTTTAAAAATAAAAATTGATTTGAAAAGCCAGGCTTAAGATATGCTGAATGTATTTCTGGATCTTCTGCTTTGACTAACTATTCTGTCTATTCTTATGACAGTATTATTTTAGGGGTATGATCTCTTAATTTCACAAAGACTTTAAAAATTGACCTTTATGATATCCTATCTAGTAGGATGTTTTTTAATGTGCCCTTGTCTTGCCTATTTTTCTTACTCCTTGACCTTAATGTAGAGAACAAGTTTTAATTATCTTTAAAATCATATTTAGTGCTCTGCACATATAAATGCTCCACATATAAATGCTCCATATGTGGTACTGGACTAAATTTTGCAAAAATGTAAGCAAAATAAATATATATGTGCATGTTTGTGCATATATCAATATATACGCACATATGTGTGTATACATACATACATATATATAAAATTTTCAATGATGTGGAATTTCATTTGCACTATGTGAAAGAGGCAATGTTATTTGGTTATAAAGATTCGAACAAAGGTATAAAAACTTGCATAAACTAGGTATGCAATATCAGCTCTTTGAGTATTAGCCAAAAATAAAATATCATCATGGATAAGACACTACTCTACGAAGCCTGTTATTGCTCTGTGTGACTACACAGCTAATATAGCTTTGGGTTTCAGTTTGAAGTTCTTAAACAGATACAATTGACCTGTCTGCTTCTGAGGGAAAACCAGTGAATACAGGAAAAATCTCAAGCCAAGGCTTTTCGTGGTAGAAGTTGCTGAAACCAAGAACCTGACTACTCTCTGTCGATCCAACGCTACTTATTCTCAGACTTGTATGAGTGTTTCTGATAATTGCTTTCGTAGACAATTCACTCTGCTTCTCAATTTGGTAATTAACCTGATTATCTTATGTAATTAGCTGACTCTCTAGCCTAGTCATTTTCACAGCACTGTTGTAGATGAGATCATTCTCTCCTCTTCCCAGTTTCCTGCCTATTGAAATGAAGAGCTCATCCCTCAGAGTTACTGGGGAAATCCCTCTCACCTGGTCTTACTTATCCGACTGGTGAGATCAGGAGAAAGAACTGGGTGATTTATCAGGAGTTGCAGGTTTTCTTCCTGCTGTTCCTCCTCCACTATGTGGTAAGGTGCTTACCCCTGGAGGGGGCTACCTGCAGTGTTTAGGGCTGCTTATATCCAGGGAGATAAGCTGGCAGGGGAGCATGAAGCCACTGTTATTCTTTTCTGATCAGCCAACCCAGCCACATCACTGTGGCCTGTGAAACTAAGGTGTGTCAAGTTTTCAGCTTTCCAGACCATTTGCCCATTTACCCTCCAACAATGGTGCACCTTTTGTTACAAAGGCCACCCAGCACTGGGCCAACAGTCAAGGTATTCAGTGAACATTTCAAGCCACTTTCCACATTTCAAGCCACTTTCCATCCTTAAATGCTGATGTCATTAAGAAGCAGCATGGTCTTTAAAAAAATACACTGAAAATAATTTCTGACTCCACTTCACTCTGATCCATACACTTTAGTAAAGGCAGTTTGGTCACTAAATACAGCAGTTCCCCCAAACAGTCCATCTTTTCTTAGCCACCTCCTGAGTAATGATCAGGATCACAGGGTTGAGGAGTTATATAGACCTATTTTGAAACGCTGGGATTCCATCCTCCCATTCCCAGCCATGATGCTTCTTTTTTTTCCCCCTAACAACAGCCTCAGGCCAGCTGGCAGGTATTCCTTCTGGGTAGCAGCCTGGCCAAAAGGTAGTGAATGGAATTCAAACTTAATTCTGGTTCGACCACCTGAATTCCTGTATTGGATTTATATGATCCCCAGGTAATAAAGATAGCGATGACTAGGTTGAGTACACTGATCCCTGAGTCCATGACAGAGACCCACATGAGGCAAAGTGTGTATGGGGGGTAGAATGCATCTCAATAAATTTTATTAAAATGCCCTTATCCCTCTTGCATCTGACACTCTAGAAGAAAGGTCTGAACGCATGGAGATGATGATGACTGGAGAAAAGGTGCATTTATAGCTACTGGAAGTGTATATACTGATTTTGTGGGAGAACAGGGAGAGTAACAACTCCAACATCTGGGGAAGGAACACCATAGAACTCAGGATGTACAGAGCTGGGAGGGACATTATTGATCTTTTGTCTTTCACAGCCACTCTAGAGCTTTCTTCACAAAGAAAAACATCCGGGTACACTCTCCCAAAGGGTAGCAAGCTGCTTAAATTTAAATGACTCCTAGATCTGCCATTCCCCACTAAATGGTGATCATGACTTGATCGCCAGTCTCTATAACTTTATCAAGAAGTCAATCAGAAACATTAGGTAGCCCCAGCTCCTGTAGCTCACATGCAAAATGCCTGTCAGTATCTGGGAATTGTCTAACCACCTTCATTTCCATCTGTATCACTGGGTCATTCCACGGGATGGATGACTGCCACCTGGCAGGTAGGGTAAACAAATACTGTAGGTCAGACTGACTGCCCTCAGGCGAACTTCTAAAGAGACAGGCTGAATTGGAATTGGGGAACCTAAGATTTACCAGTTGGCCAGGAGACCATATTAAAGTGTTAACCTATGTCCCCAACTGATGTAGGTCATACTTGGAGTAAACAACAATTGCAACGAACACTTTCCTTCCAGGGCATCATGCGTGCCCCTGGGACTGCACTACTGGGGAAGCCAGACATTAACTTATCTGTAACTTGCTTTGATTTGCACCTAAGAAGTAGTCATAAGAGGCCTTCAAGTAAACAACACTAGTAGATCATGTAGCTCTCAGAGGACTGTGGAGGTCTCTCAGGAATGCGGCACCCTTAGTTACCTGGGGAGTTCCCAGGAGGGATGAATGACTCACTGCAAATGCAGGTTTGGGATGGTTATCCCAACAATGGGAGCCATCCAACTAGAAAAGGTGGTGAGAAATGTGTGACTGGCTTTAGCTGAAATTATCAACCATATACCACTGTGGATATAGAAGGTATTTAGATCAATTTCAACCCAGTGGCCAGGACTGTTACGGAAGACAGTATTGTCCTGCACATCCCTCTTTCAGACCAAAGTGGAACCCGTGCACTCACTTATGCATTACTGTACCTGGATTAATTCCTCTGAAAAAAAAGGAAAGGTTGATGTAGAGACTTAACGTGACGTGTCTTTCTAAAGTATATACACTGACGTTTATGGGATTTGTTCAGCTGGCTGAGTCTGGGACTCTGTGGGTCCTTGTTTTTTGAAGTCAATGTTGCAGGTTGGCTCCATCCTGTTGACAGTAGTTTTAATTACATGTTGTATGAGACAAACTGAATTGATATAGGTCTAGACTCTATTGATAAGATTAATCAGAGTGGCCCACAGAGTGGCACACTCGTGAAAATTTAAGTACAGTTAAGAACGTGTAAGGCTAAGGAGTGGCTTTTTGGGAGAGGCATTCTGCCAGGGCTCTAAGCATCCCTCCATGTTCTTGCTGAGTATGCCAGACTGCAAAGCTTATCCATCTCCTGATACTGAGCAGTTTTTCTAGCTATTCACATAAGCAACTAAGCAGGCCAAGTCCACCGGAGCGTGATAACCACGTAACTGCTTGCTCTCCAGTGGAAGGGGGATCTGCTCTCTTGCAATTTGCTAGAATGTTTTCTGCTTGCTCAAAGAATACTTGGCCCTGGGTCTCTCAGCTGTGAAACAAACCCACTGTGTACGTAGCATCTATCTGGGCCTGTTGCATGGCCCCAGTGGGACTTGGGAGGCAAGGGGGACAGACAAATATGCTGATGCTCATGCTGCTTGCTGTGTTGTGAGTAATAAAGTCCTGTCTCTGACCCAGGAGTCTTGTGTTTCCTGCCAGCATGCATGTAACCGTGGCCAGCTGCCTCACTGGCTTGCAAGTAGGGTAAAATCAAACCTCAGAACCTTCACAGTTCTTGAGGGAAACGACATGCATTTTGAATGGGATATAATCGTATTCTATTTAAATATCTCTTAATCATCTTCCAAAAAAACCTTGACTATATCCTCATACTTCATAAAAGGCACACTAGCTAGAAAGTAGCCAAATTAGGATTTGAACCACTCAATATGGATGCAGAGCATGTTTTTAACTACTATGCTATACTCCTCTATATGTTGCTGTTGTTTAAAAGCATCTGAACATTTTGCATTTTATGTAGTAAATTTCCTGTGTCTATTTTATGTAATTCTGTTTATAACTCACTAAACATCAAATTTTTCAGTCTTATTTTCTAAATTGGTAATCACTTCATCTAAATTTGACAAATCTGATCATCTTTCTCTTTAATTTGCATAAAATACATAAATGTTTTTAAAACAAACTATTTATTCAATTGTAACATGCCTATGTTTCACATAATATCATTCGAATATAACAATTAAAAGGAGGTTGATTCAATATTAAAAATAATTTAAATCCAGTTATAGCTGTTTAATTGGAGTTCCAGAAATCTAGATGCCAAGAGTTTACAAAGTAAAAATACAATCTTTTAGTTGCTGTGTTCCAATTTGTAATTCATAGGATGTGACCACTTTGAAATGATCCCTGTACTACTATTTACTAATTAACCGGGAAGAGAAAAATACAAATTTAAAATCATTTCAAAGCGTTACTGAAATGTTTTTTGAAACAGAAAAATAAAAACACATGACTTACAGACATCCTATTTATGGGTAACTTCACAAGACTTCTACCTCATCTTGGATCAAGTTGGTGCTACTCCTTCTCAAGTATTTGCTCCTATCCACCCACTTATGCATTTCAACAATAGAGCTACCCTACTGACGGTGCCACGTCATGAATGCAGGAGGTAATCATTCTCCCCTAAATTCCCATTACTTCCTTTTAGCCCTCTTTTTAGTCTGTTAGGTCAGGGTTTGTACAAAATACTGCACACTCACCCCTATTTTTTAAATCTTTCATCAGTTATTAAATCCACCTTTTCGTACACACATCTATAGATTGTGACACGTCACTTACATGCATATTTCAATTGCTGAATGGATTTAGGAAAACTGTTCATTCTGCTCAGGATTCCACTGTAGTCCTTCAAAGTATGCAGAAGGACTTTGCAGGTTTATACATCTTGATCCACCTCTTTATTCCCTTCTGATTATACTTGCTTTTTGTCAACTTTAAAGATAATTTTAAATTGTATTTATTATCCTCATGCTCCAAAATTGGATTTTGGAAATGAATATAATTCATTTGTACCTTGGGGACTCTAGAATTTTACATTAAAATATAGAAAAACTCAAATGATGTAATAGTGGGAAACAATAATATTAAATATTTTGTATTATAGGCTATTTATGTTTAATGTTTAAAAAGGTTAGGACCACGTTAAACATTGGCAGCATTCCTCCAGTTGGAAACGCGGCTTTAAGTCAAACTGACGCAGATTTCAACCTGAACACAATTATTATTTAGTATATGAACATGGATAACCTCCTTAACTCCTTCCACCTTGGATTATTCATCAATAAAATGTGGATAATACCTACTTTGCATGGTTAGATGCTATGTAATTGGTACCTTGCATGCTACCTGGCACTTACTTGTCATGGTAGAGTATACTGAGCTATTGTTATCTGATGAGAAATACAGCAGAAAATTTATCATGAGAATATGGAGGAATATGGTTTCTCTTTCATTCTTACTCAGTTGACTACTTCTCCACATTACAACAATGTGCAATATAGGCTAGACTATCTGGAAATACAGCATTTTTGCAAATATGGACAAAAAGAAAATAAAGTCTGTGACTGATAAGTCAAGCAAGTGATGTAGCATCAGAAATAGCTCTACAGTAAATTTACTTGATTACATTTCAGCTAAAACTTGTCAGTTAAGTTGAAACCCTTACAACTGTTTCCATAGAGATATCCCACAAGCTTGTACCCCTGGATTAAATGTTTACTAACCTTTTTTTGTGTTACACGCCATGTTGTGCTATTTTTCATGTATTATCTTTCACTGTGTCTGAAAAACTGCCCTTTGAAGCAGGTATTATTTTTACTATTTTATAAATAAAAACAGTGCTCAAAATATCAACTTTATGAGAAAAATCATAGCTAATAAAATTCCAGTCCTCCAAATTTTGAAATAGCCCTCAGAACCCTGAAATCTTTCTTAGAAATATAGAAGCTTTTAAAAAATATATGTGAATATCTTAATATAGAATACATTGAAATGCTAATAAGATACCATCACAACTCCTGGATTTTGTGATCTTTCTTATGCCCTTTTTAATTTTTTTCCTTCAGTTAAAAAATAATACTTAGAATAATTTTCTGTATCAAAAAACAACATTATTATTCACCTACAACCTAATTAGCATTAGTTACTCATTTTGTATTACACTTGAGTTTGAATCTTGACTACATTTCATTTCCACGCCAAAATATCACTTTATTTCCATATGCATCTCGTGAATGAGATGTTCTAATTAATTGTTTTCATTCTGATTTCAAATCCATGACAGAGAAAAAAAGTTATCATTCCCTCATGTAAAAGTATGTATTTTAGTAGCTAGAATTTAAGTCCTAGGCTTTCGAAGGTACGGTTCAAGAGATACAATAATTTAGTTCAAGAATGAACGATGAAATCATGATTAAGAGCATATCATCCAGATTTTCTTAATCCTTCTCTGAAGCTCTGCATTTGCTCACAAACACCATGGAGAAACACGCCTGCAAAAACTGGCGATATTAATCGAAAACTAAGGTGAGACAACAGAACCAAGTCAGGGCAGGGACCAGAACACCAGGCAGCCACAAGCCTGCTCAGGATCCCTCACCCCAGCCACACTGAATGTGCCTCCCCACATGAACACCCCTCTTCTGCCCCCATAAGCACTTTCTACATCACTACAGACAACTGAGAGAAAAAGGCTAAAGGTGCAGTACAAGAGGAGAGTGGCTGATGAAAAAACTCTAAAACCCTGGAAACATCACACAATGAGTAGCAGGTTCCTTCATCAAAGACACATATAGACAGCTATACATTACTCCTGACTCAAATCTACAGTTCTAGAATCACATAGCCAGAGCAGGAGAAAATGCCAAAGCAACAGCTCTACAGATCTAAACTACATGAATGCACACTAAGAAAATGGGGCTAAGGCTAATTTTGGGGGTGGGGGGTTCTATTTTGTTTTTTTTTAATTCTATGTGTAATGTGAAAGGGGGAATATTCCAGAAGCTTGGGAAAATTGAGATGGGTAAACACAATTCCTTCCTGGTACCAAAAGCCAACAACTGATATATGTGTTCTCTTTTAAAGTTTAGTAAACAGAAACAACCAAAATAAAAACTATCGGATGTATAAATAATAGTAACTAAAATTATGAACAAATTTGCTAATACTTACATTGTTCTTACTATTTGCCAATCATTCTTTTAAATATTTAACATATATCCGCTCATTTAATCCTGACAATAACTCTCTGTAGTCAGTGGCATTTTTATTTCCATTTTCTACATCAGTAAAATGAAGCCCAAGTAATGTACTAGGTTAAGGTAAAGGACTTACCCTGGGGCATGCGGCTGACATGGCTGGTAAAAATGGAATTTAAACTCAGGCATGGGGCTCCATACACAGGGATAATACCACACTTCATCTTCTACATCTGAGGCTTAAACAACAGGTGAGACTCTCTAAGACAGATTCTGAAACACCTGCTGGGCACCCCCTCCTCCTCCAGGAGCCTCTTGGGGACGGGAAGGCCACGGGAGTTTGCTCCTCTGATGGGAAATACATCATCTAGTGTCCTGCTTTGTACAATCATATTCCAATTAGGCTTTTATATTTTTCACTTAAAACATAATCTACATAACAAAGCAAAATTTCCTCTAAAAGCACTATGGAAAAGCACAATATTAAAGAAAACATTTTAAAAATAGTATTCAAAATACAACTTGAAAATGACTGTTTGGTGTTGTCAAACAGGGTCAAGCTCTACAAAACCAGCAAATGGGCCAGAAGGAGAAGATAAGCTAGGATGAACAAGATACATCACTATAAATAAGTTGGCAGAAATAAGGAAAAAATGTGAAAAATTCTAAATACTGAAGCTCAATTAAAATCCAGATTGAAGGCAGTAAAAAGAAGAATTAACAACTGACAATTAGTGACATAGAGGAAAAACATAAGAAGACCTCTGAAAATGGAGAAGGAAGTCACTGAAAGAAAAGCTACAAAAAACACAGTAGATGTGGGGGAAAGAGAATGGAAGGCAAACCTATACACGCATTCCCATTCCTTCATTCAACAAATAGTTTTTTTCCTAGGACTGCTTAAAATCTAAAACCTCCTGCCTCTAAAATCACATCCTTTTTTTTTTTTTTAAGATTGGCACCTGAGCTAACAACTATTGCCAATCTTTTTTTTTTCTGCTTTATCTCCCCAAATCCCCCCAGCACAGTTGTACATCAGAGTTGTAGGTCCTTCTAGTTGTGGCATGTGGGACTCCACCTCACTATGGTCTGACGAGCGGTGCCATGTCTGTGCCCAGGATGCGAACCGGCAAAACCCTGGGCCACCACAGTGGAGCGCGCACTTAACCACTCGGCCACGGGGCCGGCCCCAAAAATCACATCCATATTTTTATATAAAGAATTCACAAATTGAAAGAAGCTGGCCGCTTACTCTCATTTTATTTGAATTTTACAGGAAGTAAATTCCAAGTATTCTTGTAGAAGAAACTAGAACAAACTAAGCTATATTCAAAGATATTAACAGGAAACTTTTCAGTGCTGGAGGCAGGAAAGACCTAAACTTCTAGATCAAAATAAGTCACTGAAGACCAGACAAACATACAGAAATGAACCAGTATGTATATAGTCTCTTGACTTCTTTTTGAGTTTCAAGGGTAACGCAAACAATCTTTTCACTGTAGAGTCCAGATACTTGTGCTAATGCCCCCACCTCTTTCAAGACTTTTCTCAAATGTCACCTTTTCATTGTCTCTGTCCTGACCATCCTATTTAAAATTACAAGCCACCCTAACTTGATCCCCCTCTGCTCTGTTGTATGCGTCCTTAGCACTTAGCACCTACTCATGTGCTATATAATTTCTTATATATTATGAATAGAATGTAAGCTCAATGAGAGAAGAGACTTTTTATGTTGCTCAGTGATAAATCCCAAGAACAGAGAACAGTGCCTGATGCATGTTAGGTATCAATTAAGTGTTAGTTTTACTAAGGAGCAAAGTACCCAGGGAGGGGACAAAGGGCAGGTTACATACACAGGAAGAAATACCAGGTCTCAAGAACCTAAACTTGGAGAAGAACCAGAAATGTGGTTGTAAAGGTAGACTGGGGTCAAATAATGAAGAAGGAGCTTTTATTCTGAGAAGTCTGGAAACAGTTCTAGAGACAATAGGATTCAGATTTTGAGCTGTTCAAGGTAAAGAAGAGAGGGTATTTGAATCAAACAGGCAGAGCCTTGGAAATATCTGGGACTTGATTGGATCATTGGCTTCTCCTTCCCTGCCCCCTTTCCCACCACCCTCTCACAAATTAGTAGAATCATTTATAAAATCCTGAGACTCACCATCTTACATAGTCAACCTTGTTCCTTCCCCATGCCAACACACATATAAAGCACACACCCACACACGCACTCATGTGCCTACACACACACACACCATGCACAGTCTGTTCTCGAGCCACAGTGATCCTGCTCACCATTATGCCAAAGGTGAGATACCTGGTTAAAATTCAAAGGTTCCTAGATAAAAAGTTCAATATTTTAAACATGTCAACTGTTGCCAAATAGATCTAAAATTCAGTGCAACAGTCATTGAATCTCAACAAGTTTTCTTATTTTCTTAGAACTTGTCAAGTTGATTCTAAAGTCCATCTGTGAGAAAAATTGTGTCAGAACAGCCAAGATATTTCCAAAAAGAGTAGAATAATGAGGACTAGCCTTTCTTGATATCAAAACAAACAAAAAGTTGCAGTGATTAATATAGTGTAGGTTCAGGGCAGGAAGAAATCAATCAAAAAGAATAAAGTTCATGAATATTGGAACTTGAGCATTAGGATGAGTGAATCACATTTGTTCCCACTTCATTTAGCATTTTTTTAAAAAGCAGAGACAACTTAAATGTTCAATCTAAGGAGAATGGTTAAATAAATCATCATATAAGGTATATAGGGAAGAATGTGCACATTATAACTCGGAGGAAAAATAGCAAGTTGTAGTATGGTATACATGCAAATGTACATACATACATATATATAAAATATACTCCCATTTTATAAAATAATAATGCTAAAAACAGCAACAATAGCAAAACCAAATGTGTTTGCATGTATGCATGGACAGTCTAAAAACACCAGACAGCAAACTAAACTGGGAACAGTGAGGTCTGGGAAGGAGGGATTTCACTTTTTATAGAGAGTTCTGTGTGATCGGAAATTTTAAACAAGGAACATATTTCATGCCTTATTTTTGTAATTAAATGTATGTTTGTGCATGTATTGTGGAATCCAATTTCAGGCTTTTTAAAAAATATGCATTATCTAATTGAAATCTCACAGCAACTTTGTGAAACAACCACACATTAGTATTCAATTTTATATATGAGAAAAGAAGTCAGAAGATGATCCATAGAATGTAATTGGAATGCTTAGGCACTGGAAAAGTGACAGCCACTTTTCTACACCAAGCAACTAGAACATTAGGTGATGCCTTTTATGTCTCAGTCAATGCTCAATGACATGAATAACAGACAGATTCGTTCTAGAGGCCAGGAATCTAGACATTTAGTTTGAGCCTCTTCTTCTTCCCACACTCTGCACAGGTGAGCCCTTTGCTAGACAATACTCAACAGCCGTGTGCCACAGCCTTTTGGTCAGCAATGCTACAGCAGAATGGGCTGCTCAAGAATGGGTCCAGAAGAGAATGGACTCAGCCAGCTAGAGTCACAGATTCTGAAGCAAGTATTTTGAAAAAGATTTTCTATCTTTAAAAGCATAGTTTACACAAATGAATTTATAGTTCCTCCTAATAAATATATTCTGTGACTCTTAAGTATCCATCCAAATTGAAAGTAATAAACAGCAAGAAAACTAACAAGGTAATCAGTTGGTAACCTACTTTAAATGGTGTCTGCATCAAGCCATTCAACCCAATTATATAATGCATTCGTTCATAATTATTATCAGAAAGGAAATTTTAAAGCATAATTTGAATTCAGTGATTCAAAAATTAATGAACAACACAGACTTCTGTATTAGCTCTTCAGATGTTGAATGTTTTGCCTGCATTTAATAAAAAATATCAGCCAAGATCCTCAACTGAGAAATGACAAAAAGGTGTTAGTTCATTGAACAAGGTAGTTAGTATTTAAAAGACACAAAACAAATAATGATGTCAAAACATCAGTGAAATCACAGACAGAAAATACTTAAGACAGGTAACTGGAATACTTAAACATTGTCTAGACCACATAATTGGAAAAACTGCATTTTTCTCTTTTGTATGAAGACGCTCTGCGGGATTTTTTACAGCCAGAGAAATCCACAGAAGTTCTACTCAGTGTCTACCTGGCTTAGCATCTCTTCTTTTCTGACTGTATCTCACGAGTGCCATTCCTAGAATTAGTGCCCCTATTGTACAATAGATCTTGTACCTTAAAGACAGACTCCAATTCCTTTGTTTCTCTCAGATAACCTCACATGATTACGTAATGTAGCCCTGCATCACAACCTTTGTTAAGACACTCAACATAATTTGCTGTTTAATCCATCACTCATGTTATGCAACTGATTGTAGACGAAAGGCCAATGAAAAAATCTGCAACTTGGTAAGAAATAGCAATGGTCCAGGGTTTTGTGAATTAGCCTGCAAGCATATTCCAAAGGATGCCCTTCCCTTAGAGTTTGAGTTGCTGTCATTCATACTCCAGTGGGAAATCCAATTCCTCAAAATCCAATTTCCCAAGTAGAAATCCAATTCTCTAAGTCTTTCCTTACTCTGTAACGATGCTTTAGGCTCCACACCGATTTAACAGGGAGGATAAAAAGAAAAACACCCGACAAAAAAATGCAAAAATAAAGCAACAGCTATCTTTTATGACTCCAGAAAGGCCTGCTTTTCAAGTGTATATAGACAAAAATACCACTCGTAATTTACTTCAGCTAGACAAGTACCAAATCAATATGAAGCAGAAAAGAAAGGCTTTTAGCTTATTAGATTGGCTCTGGAATGCTAATTAAAAATGTCCTTAATAACCTAAAAGACTTGAAAAATTTTAAATAGAAAAAAAGTTATTCATGAAGATGGTAAAAAAAACCAAACAAGTTTCAGCATTTAAAGCTTCTTAAACATTTATAAAAAGTATCATAAAAATATGACTACATTAGAATAGTGAAATAGCCAAAGGGAATTAATTTTAAGTATTGATTGCCCACTAATTGATAAGCACTATATTTATATAACGAACATAAACACATAAATGCATATATATGAGCACATGTAATACACTTACATATTATAGGCAGCAAAATATAATTTCAGCTTCAAAGAGATAATTTGACTTGATTTTTGTTTTTCTAGGTGACAGATTATAGATTTATAATCTTTAGTTTTACAAAACACTCTTTTTCCTCTAAAACTGTGGGAATTATATCACAATTGTATACAAGCCCATTTAAAGAAGGAACAAGAGAGTCAACAGAATATGTATTCTTAGACAGAATATAAGAAGAAAAAAATTAAAATTAAAACAGCTTCTGCATAGATGAAACCAACATTTTTTTTTAAGATTATAAATCTGAATATAATCCAGTAAAGATTCATGATATCAATCAAAGTCATTTACTGAAGAGCACTGATTTGTGACAAGGGACATGCATGTTGCTGTTCAACAACACATGCTCGTTTGCTGAACTTAAAATAAAGCCTTCACAGAGATGACAAAAGGGAAGTATGATTGTTCAAAAAGTAGATCCTTCAAAATAACAGTTTCAATCAAACTATTCCAAGATACTTACAAATGTTACTAAGAAGTTAGCCTTCCTTGACGAAGCTTCCTTAGTGCCCAGTGTAACATCTCCCCCGTAGTATTACAGATCTGCATCTCTCACTCACTACGAGTTTCTTGATGGCTGCAACATTGTTTACTACTTATTTTTACATCCCATTACACAATGTCTGGCATATAGTTTGGGGATTAGGAAAGAAGACAGTACAATGCAATTGTTCTTTGATAGGGAAAGTACTGGACAACCTTTTATGGATTCAATACTTCATTGCTCACTTATATTTATTGAATACCTACTACGCCCTGAGCATCATGTACACGCTTATATCAAAAGAACTAGGCACTAAATTACCTTTGATTGAAAAGAATGTGAAGTCACATGATTCACTTATTATTCAAAAGTGTTTAGTGCTTCACATAAATGGAAATATTTATCAAAAGTAATGATCACACTTGTTCATAAATGAGATTCATTATGACTTTGAGGGCAAGATGCCATTTGGCAGGTTCATCTCCTTTGCTGGGGAAA
Organism: Equus quagga; assembly: GCF_021613505.1. Lineage (NCBI taxonomy): Eukaryota > Metazoa > Chordata > Mammalia > Perissodactyla > Equidae > Equus > Equus quagga. The sequence continues at coordinate 96,613,623 of NC_060270.1, read as the reverse complement.
CGAAAAGAGAGAATTTTGTTGTGAGGGCTCTTCTAGATATATTTATTCCTGGATCTCTCTCTCTCCTCCACTCAGTCATACTGCAACATATTGCACACTGCTTTAACTTGGAACAAGCACCAACTTCAAAATTCAATTTGGAGAACCTTAAAAATAGACTGAACATATCATGACAAATCAAACGTTTTGAAATAACACTGTTGGCAAGGTAGCTTTTACTTAAAATTGAAAATGTTAACATTTTGCAAGAAGGTGAATTATTTTTCTTGGCAGATATGTTTTAAAGAACATTGAAATGAAATACTGAACAAGAACAAAAGTTTTTGAAGTAAAATCAGTTCTCTTATAGGAAATAAAAATATCAAAGAGAAAGGACAACAAAAGATATATTATTTCCCATCTGAAAAAACAACTCTATCTGAACAACAGCTTCCTATCAATAAAGCAACAGAAATTCTTACTCAATATCCCAAGATATAAAATTATAGAATATATTAATCTGATTCTTTCAGTCAGATTTGAAATGTCAGCTCCCAATTCAGCAACACCCAATTTTCCTCATAGGTTGGCTTTGGGGAGTTTCCAGACACCTCCACTTACACTGCTGCAAGCGAGCACATTACAGTCCCCGAAAATAGCAAGGCATTTGCTTCAGGGCAAAAAAAAAAGAATTACCATAATGTTTGGGCTCAGAATCTGCAATATGAGTGCCTAGAGGCATTAAATCCAATTACCTATATTCAATCGATAGCCATTTCTTCAAGTACTATTCACTCGTTTACTCATTCAACCAACAAATATTTATTAAGTGCCAGGGCCCATGTACTAGTTGCTGAGCTTACAGACATATATATTAAACATGGGTCCCCAGTCTCTGCAAACTTACATCCCAGCCCAGCTTCCTTCTGTGTGTGTGTGTGTGTGTGTGTGTGTGTGTATTTAAAAGAATCTTCTAGTAGCCAATACTTGGCAAACCTAAAATTTTAGAGGCTTAAGATGATAAATATTATAGGATGTAAGGCTCTCATTCAGAAGATATCTGTTACAAGGTTTTAAACTACAGATTGTTTATTGAAATCACTTTAGAAAACTTTATGTGTGTAAGGAATATAAAAAAGGATTGAAGACCACATAGCGAAGGTAAAGTCAAACACTTATATTTTTCTGAATTTTTGTGGTATAGTATAGCCCTGAAAATCATATTTTTAAAATGACATTAAAAGGTAGAGTACTCAAACACTGCAGTGTTTCTCATTTTCATCTGCTCAGATATATGCTTGCAGTTTCCAGCTTTCATCATAAATTGATAAGCATGTGCCTAGAAGGCGCAATCCTGATTGAGTTTATGCAGTCGCCTTTGATGATTCAAAATGATTCAAAGTCATCAGTGGATATTTTCCAGTAAGCAAAGAAAGGTGGTGAAAAGTAAATTGCAGGCATTGGGCCACCTCAAAGAGAGGGAAAATGCAGTGCAAACTACCAATATAAGATAATTCTTATGACGCGCACTTGCATTTTTCATTAACTCACTTATTTCCCCAAGAAATAAGTCTTTTACTTTCAAGCACCATGATATAAATCCTTAGAAATTAGACTATGTTCTGAGGGAAAAAGATCTTGAATCAGCCTGGTGCCTGAATTTATTCTGTTCCCATAAAACTGGCCATTTAAGAAGCCTTTCCAGCTGGCCCCGTGGCCACGTGGTGAAGTTCGCACGCTCTGCTTCGGGGGCCCGGGGTTTCATCGGTTCGGATCCTGGGCTCAGACATGGCACTGCTCATCAGGCCATGCTGAAGTGGCGTCCCACATAGCACAACCAGAGGGACCTACAACTAGAATATACAACTATGTACTGGGGGGCTTGGAGGAGAAGAAAAAGAAAAAAAAAAAAAAACAGAAAAGAAGACATTTGCAATGTTGTATTTTGTACAACTCTACATTTTCATTTTAAATAAAATGGTTTTATTTTTAATTCCCTTCCACAAATTTATGCTGGGAGTTTGTGGTAAAGATTTCCTTCATCTTCTTCCCACCTCTGTGATCTTTGTTTATAATCATGAAAGACGACCGTGTTCAGGAGACATTTTTCCACTCCAATGGGTTGAGGTTGGTTGACAGCGTGATAAACTAAGTTAATATTTTTAGGTAGAATAGTCATGTCTGTATAAACACACAAATAACTAAAAGAGAAAGAAAGAAAGAAAGACAGTCATTCTGTGAGGCCACAAAAATCTCTGCCTTTGCCCTTGACGATGATCAAAATAAGAATGATTCTCCAGGCCAATACAATATTGACTGATTTGGAAAAAGTCTGCATTGCTCTTAATAGGATTTTTTCAAATTTTACCCTATGTAAATAAGTGTGATTATGAGAAGGAGAGCTAGAAGCAGGGGAATTCACATTGAAATAACTATATGGGCTAATAAGTTAGCCTGCCACAGCTCCAAGGACTATCACAGAAGACCCAGGACTCCCGGATCAGGGGCAATGAACTTTATGACTCACAGCAAAGTCAGAAGCAGAAGTGTCAGCACAGCTGTGCTGGTCCCCTGAGCCCCAAATCCCACAGGGAGATCGAATGTCTATGTGGAGCTTGCAAGTGCAGTGGGGTGTGCCACCAGAGAGACGCCCTGAGCTTAGAGAATTAGCTACTTTTACAGCAGGCAGTAAACAAGCTACTCTTCTGCCCCAAGGGAGACCAAGTATAGCTGAGGACTAAATGATACATTCCTGGGATGCACTGCCTCATTTTCAGAATCACCTGCTGCATAAAAAGTCCTGAGAAGGGGCGTAGGTAAAGGACTTACCAGGGCCTTGCCATTTTGGCAAACTGCAAGAAATGAGGGAGCACAGGTGGACCTTGGTGGACTGCCTGGAAGCAGATCTGAAAACTATTTTGTATGTACCCAAGGCTGGGAAGTCCTATGCTCATCACTAGAAATACAAAAACATTTGTCACCTCACTCCGGTCAGAATGGCTATAATTAACAAGTCAGGAAACAATAAGTGTTGGAGAGGATGTGGAGAGAAGGGAACCCTTGTACGCTGCTGGTGGGAGTGCAAACTGGTGCAGCCACTATGGAAAGCAGTATGGAGTATCCTCAGAAAATTAAGGATAGATCTACCATATGATCCAGCTATCCCACTGCTGGGTATTTATCCAAAGAACTTGAAAACACAAAGGCATAAAGATACTTGCACCCCTATGTTCATTGCAGCATTATACACAATAGCCAAGACTTGGAAGCAACCCAGATGCCCATCAAAGGACAAATGGATAAGGAAGATGTGGTATTTATACACGATGGCATACTACTCAGCCATAAGAAATGATGAAATCTGGCCATTTGTGACAACATGGATGGACCTTGAGGGTATTATGCTGAGTGAAATTAGTCAGAGGGAGAAAGTCAAATACTGTATGATCTCACTCATAAGTAGAAGATAAAAACAACGACAAACACACACATAGCAATGGAGATTGGATTGGTGGTTACCATAGGGGAAGGTGGGGGGAGGGCAAAAGGGGTGATTAGGCTCACATGTGAGGTGATGGACTATAATTAGCTTTTGGGTGGTGAACATGATGTAATCTATACAGAATTCGAAATACATCACGATGTACATCTGAAAGCTATATAATGTTATAATCCATTATTACTGCAATTAAAAAATAAAAAATAAAACAGTTGAACAAAGTACCACTTCTGCGTCTACTTTGCCTTTTGAAGAAGCTGCATGAGGATGGGGGCCTTCATTTGCTTTTCAGACTAATGTAATCTCAGGACCTAATACAGAACCTGGCCCATAATAGGGGTTTAATATCTTTTTCTTGCAGGAATAAATGAATTCTGCTGGCCACTACCACGAATAGAATGCCACATTCTATTGGGCATTTTGCTGATTAACCCTTGGATCTGAGGTCTTTTCTGCTTGAATCACCATCCTTGGCTGTAAGAAAATGGGCCTTGTGCCTGTGTGCCTGTCTCTGCTTTGATGCCCTCCTTCTCAACCCCTTGCTTTAACTCTCTTGCCTTTTATCTACCTCAGAGCTTCTATACCACCTGCCAGTATCTGCTCTCCACAGTCAAGCTTCTTTACCTTCCTATTTTACCAGTTCTGACACCTGTCTGTATTGGTTAAAAGGGCATATTTCTTGGTCAGAGTCTAGTTTCAAAATCTGGCTTAGCCAGCCATTAGCTGTGTGAGCTCAGACAGGTTTTGTAATCTCTCTTGGACTCACATTCCTTAAAATGGTAATAATAATAGAATTTATCTTATAAGAATTAAAGGAGGTAAAGAATGTTTAATCAGCGTGCAGAACAGCTGGACTCAGAAGGGTTAAATAAGGAATTAAAAAACTTTATTTTTTTAACATAGCCTTCCAAAATTAGTCTCCTCTTCCCTGGGCAACTTTTGACCAAATCCTTTAGATTTAAACCACTTTCAGAAATTAACAAGCAGTTTTTATATTATTATTATTATTATTATTATTATTATTTTGCTGAGGAAGATTCACCCTGAGCTAACATTCTCTGCCAACCTTCCTCTTTCTGTTTGAGATTCGCCCTAAGCTAACATCTGTGCCAATCTCCCTTTATGTTGTATATGGGTCACCACCACATCACGGCCACCAATGAGTGGTGTAAGTCCGCTCTGGGGAACTGAACCTGGGTCACTGATGAGTGTGCCGAACTTAACTACTAGGCCACAGGGATGGCTCCTATAGTATGTATTTTAAGCTACTAAAACATTGATCTTAACCAACTAAAATTTCAATACTTTCCCAGCTCAGGCATGACCGACAAATTCCAAAAGCCAATAGTGAGGGTGGGACTTATCATCTTTTCTGATTCTTCCCTGTGTTCTGCCCCATCTCCTTCTCTAAGCCCTGCCCCTTCTCTAAGCCCCACCTCCTCCCCTAGGCCCCACCTCCTCTTGCTAGCCTCTGTGACCAAACATCTTCTGGCTCAGTAGATCAGAGGAGAGGAGGAGGAATGTGAGGATAATATCAAGTCTTATTTAACTAAAGCTGTTGAAATCCAAATACTAATAATCTCTTTCTTTTCTGAGTTCAAGGATCACCATCTCCCCTTGCTGGGGTTATCCCACCACCCTATTTCTTGGTAGAAAGGACAAAATCTCTCTGGCAGACCCCTCAGGATACCCACTCAACTCCCGCTGTACATTCCATATAGCTTCCCTCCTAGGATCCTCACACCCACTGGAAGTACATGGATTTGAAAACATATGCCTTCTAATTGGAAATTCACCCCAAAATAAGCCAAAATCATAGCTATCAAAAATAAGGAATCTCTTACATTTTATGATAACCTTTATTAACCTGTTTGATTATTATGAAGGGAGGGGCAACTTTTTTCAAAGCATTAACCTTACAACAAAACTACAGTGAGTAATGAAAGCAAAGCAATATAGTTAAACATTAGTATATCTATCATTGTACCTTATTAATCATTCATTTGGGAAACCTCAGAGTAATTTGAGAGTGTCAGATTCAGAAGGAGTATGTAAGAGGAGTAATGAAAGCAAGTGGAGGAGATAATTGAAGTTCATGCAACAATATAATTAGGAAATCATCACAAGTGTCAGAAGAGGGTACAAGAGATGTTTGGTATTGGCTGCTCTCTTTCCCTAGTAATTTGGTTGTCAGAGTAAGATTTACTAAAGTTAAAGTTTGTTCTACACATGACTGCATTACCTGTGATGGCAAAATAGATATTCTAGGATATCTTTTTAGTTCTCTGTTATTCCTTTGAAAAATTTGGTCAACGTTGAAAGTTGTGCTATTTTTGGCCTTCTGCTAAAATAGTATCTGATATCTGTCTATCTGTCATCAAAGTCATGCCCCCAGTGAGAGCTGTACTTATGAAACTTATCAGATCAGTTGTCTTCTTCTTTTCCTAAATGCAATAAAACAGCTGCTTGTTATTTCTAGGACTTGATAAAACTTGATTTCTCTGAATTTCTCAAACGTTATAAAGTACAGTCATGCATCGCTTAATGACAGGGATACATTCTGAGAAATGCATCCTTTGGCGATTTCATTGCTGTGCAAACAACATAGAGTGTACTTACACAAACCTAGATGGTATAGCCTACTACACACGTAGGCCATATGGTACTAATCTTATGGGATCACTGTCATATACGCAGACTGTCATTGACTGAAACGTCTTAATGTGGCACGTGACTGTATTATTAATAACATTCTTATTAGAGAACCCTGCTCACATTAGTGTTCATTTTGTAATCCAATTTGTTCCAAATGTCTCTGTTGCAAATCCTTATTCTCTCGATCATACCTTCTTTGAACTTTCTTCTATCTACCTATTCATGTTTGAATATGCAAAGACTTTCCTATTTAGGCACTTTAGTATCAAAATTACACATTTCTGGACAGAAAGTCAAGAAAGATTTTAGATTCTAGATGACAATTATGGAATACGTTGGTGAAAATACACATCTATAACACTGAAGACATAATACAGAGGAAATTAATTTATCTCTGTATCTTCTGTGGCTACCTCCTAGTCTTGCCAGGAAGAGTTTACATTTAAAAAACTAACAACATCTAACTTTTGAATGGTGCTTTGTGTATTTCAAGGCACTTTTGAATGCGCTATCTCAGTAGGCAGAGTGGACTCCTACAATACCTATTCTGTCGAGTTTATTAAGAGCATAACATGTCAGCTAGTATTTTCCAAAGAAAATGACTCTAGTTTCTGAGCTCTCTTTGTTCCTCTAGTTCCTAATAAAACCTTCCATAAAGCAAACTTACACAATTCAGATTCCGAGATAAAGTAAATATCCTTAGCATTTTCATCACATAAAAGCCCCATGATATTCCAACAAACAAAGTAAATTCAAAGAGATGGTGGGTTTAATTTCCCCAGGGGCCACTATCTTCTTCACTTTAAGCTTAGTCTGATTACTATTAGGCCCTAGGTACATGGTAAGTTCTGGGCTTGTTGGTTAGAAGGAAATCTAATACTCAAATATCCTTGTGCTTTTTTTTCTTGCAATATTATACAGCTAAGAAAAATATCAGCTACCAAATCTCTGAGCCTTCATCAAATTAAAGGTTATGAAATCAATATAACACAGCAACAAATAATAGCAAAAGTTACATTCATATTACCACATTACTGACCATCTCCTAAAGGTTTCTCAAACCCTAAAACTAAACTTCAGAGTGAGAATCCAAATAACTCTGAGTTAAGAGCAGAAAACACAATTTTGTTTAGAACTCTCAAATCCACACCGCGGCAAATTTTGAGTAACATTTTTTTCTCCAGAATTTCCTCAATTTTCATGCACCATGTTACCTCACTTCTGGAAAATTATCCTTTCAAATATGTCTGACTAGATAGTTGTTCTCTCACTTGAGTTGAAAAAACACCTTGAACCCACATACTGATATTTTTTCATTCATCATAAAACTACAGCAATATTAATAGCAGAAAACATAAATATATTTGAAATCAATATTTAAAAAATAGGATGTGTGACCATACAAAACACACGCTACAATAAATATTACTACCCATCTCAGATTTTCCCATCAGTATTTATTTAAAAGACTACTTTTGCTAGGAGACAAACAGTAGTAACTATCAAATGAATAAGACAAAATGACAAAACATCCATTTAGACACAAGAAAACTCTATCCAGTGAGATGTTTCTTCTGCAAAATAAGAAGACTGTCATTTTTCTCAATTGTAGCAGTACCGCACCTCAATGCAAATTCTAGAATACCAGCAGTCTGTGGTATACACCAGGGCCACCTGCTCAGCTCATGAGTTTATATTTAAGCAACTCCTATCTACCAAAAAGCCACTGGATACAATAATTTGCAATAATTTTTGCTTATTATTATTATTATATCTTCTCAATGTTCCCATTTTGCCAGGTGCACATTTTGGGTGAACTATACTCATGTTGATTATATTTACTTTATACATCAGTAAAGAATATAGATATGTGCTACGTGTATACTTCTTACTTTCTCTTATTGGCCTCCTTTTCTGTATCTTAAATATTAGTTACCTTCAAGGATCTGCCTAAGCACCTCTTCTCATCTCACTTTTCATGCACTTTTTTGGCAATATCAGCCCCTCCGTTCCTTAAATTTCCAAACGGAAGAAATGGGTGTGGATGAATGCCCAGGTCTCTTCTTGAACACTCTTCCCTCTACTTAAGAAGTTTTGGGCCACTTAGCACAAGTTACGTTGGATTATATTACAAGGAAGGGTAAGATTATTGTCATAAAAAAGTACTGAATGTCATTTAGTTGGAAAGCACCAGGGAATCGTAGTTGGAATACTTGAGATGACTATCAAAGGATGTATAGCTTTTCAAAAGGCAGAGATGGAAGAACTTGTGTTCCATTTAGAGAGAAAATCATGACAAAAGTACATGAATGCAGAAGGGCACAAGGTAGATTCAAGGAAACTGAGCAGTACAGGTTGAATAGTTGGTAAGCTGCGCCACACTTATCTACATCTAAATCCACCTAGATACGGCTTTTCCATCTGTTCACTTCTACTTATTATGAGAATTGTACTTGAGAAAGTTTGAGAAAACTTAAAGAATAAGAAGTGGTAAATAAACACCCTTGTGATACTTGCAGTCACATTCATACTTCTTTCCTAGTGCTCTAGAGTTTCACACAAGCACCCAATGGTTGCTGTGGTGGAGAAGGGAGAAGGAACAGGGAGGGAAGAGCACACAGGGTTGAGTCAATCCTTGGTACAAAGTAGCTACTTAAAGATACGTTGAAATTTTACCAAAGTCTTTATGCAAAAAGAGAGTGAAAAGGGCAAAAAAGAAAAAAAAAATACTGAAAATCAACTGTTTAGAAACAATCCTAGGAGAAAGCATCATTCGTGAATGGTGGAACTGGAACAACAATGAGAGGAAGACAATGTAATCTTAATAATACTTGACAGTATAGAAAATACAAGCAGAATGAAGTGGAACCTTAATTCCAAATCACAATACAAAAAAATTGTTTTCCTTCATTCTCCAACCATAAAAAGAAATCTTTTTCATCTCATTATACTTTTTAACTGTTTTTAAATTGACGTATTCTTTCTAGTGGCAGTAAAAAACACTTTTGGGAAGATTTCAACAGAAAAAGTCAACCAATATCATCCATTACCAGCATGTTCCCACTTGATGTCTCAAGATTCCTCTAAGTCATATAGTAAACTAAATTCAAAAATAACAAATTTATATTCTCTGGTTTACATTTGCAAACATAACTGTTAAATCTTCTGCTTCCTCTGAAACATGAACATTATTCTCTGATATACCATGGTGTTTTTTTCAGTTGACTAAAATTAAATTCTTTTTATGATAATACTTTTATCAATGATGCACAGCAATCCTGATGTCATCAGAAAATGTTTTGATTTGTTTTGTTTTGACTAGAGGTAATAAATAACGGAGGAGTCTTGAATATATGTAGCTCTGCATATCTCTCTCTCTCTCTCTCTATATATATACATCTGCATCTCAGTGGTACAAAATATAATAGCATCAAGCATTACGAAATAGTTTGACTGACTGAAAGCAACACGGGGAATGACATTTCATTCCTCTCATAAATGATTTCCAATAACTAATGGTTAATTCTATAGCTTTGCTGGATAATGCAATTGATCCTAAAAAACATTTCTCATATCCATTGTCTAATGCCTCAGAAATGAGTGAAATATTTATAAATTTTTCAGGAAATGCCTGGCTTGAATTCAATATCCCCTTAGTTCCCAGGGGTCTATGGAGGGAAATTTTTATGACTTTCTCCCCTCAGTTCTCAAAGTGAGGGGAGAAAAACTTCATCAGAAATTAATTGAGGTAAAAACAGACAGAACACTGAATTTTCTGAGGCTCATTTCAGTTCTAAATCTATGGAGTCAAAACTGTCTTTCAAAAGTTTCCATCAGATCTGGAACCCTTTAAAATAGCTTCAGTCTGAGTGAGCACAGTAATTATATTATAATCAATTCATTTCCTTAGGAGACGGTGCTCATATCACAACAGGTAATCCTGAAAGACAGATAACCATCAATTTCAAGACTGAGACACTAAAAAGAGATGATGACATTTCACAATTGGTCCAGACATGGTCACTGGTCTTAGATTGACTCAAATATGACTGTTAGGTTCTGAATTGTGTTCTCCCATGATGCTTACGTTAAAGTCCTAACCCCCAGTACCTCAGAGTATGACTATATATGGAGATAAGGACTTTAAATAAGTAATGAAGTTAAAATGAGGCCGTTAGGGTGGTCCCTAATTCAATCTGACTGATGTCCTTATGTGAAGAGGAAATTTGGACACACAGAGAGACACCAGGGATGAGCCCAGAGAGAGGAAACACTATGTGAGGACACAGTGAGAAGGCAGCCACCTGCAAGCCAACGAGAAATACCTCAGAAGAAACTAAAACCCACTGACACCTTGATCTTGGACTTCCAGTCTCTGCAAGTGTTGGAAAATAAATCCCACCTATTTAAGCTACCCAGTTTGTGGCATTTTGTTATGGCAGCCTGGGCAAACTGATGCAATGATTTTATTGCACGTCTTTACCGCTTACATGAAATTATATGTTTTATTTAGTCAGCATATATTCTCTACGAGAGAACAGTTGTCAGCAGCTACATCTGGAGTAATATTTCACTTACATACTGTTGCCCTGTCTTAGCTACTATTTAGCACATTTGGATCACTAGCCAGTAAAGCTCTCCTCCTCTTCTTCCTCCTCTGCCTGTATGTTTCATGTATGCCACAACATACATGGTATGTTGTGGGCACTATTCTAAATACTTTAATTCTGATGATTCTACAAGGTGGCTACGATTACTGTGCTCATTTTATCAACTGGGATACAGACTCAGAGAAGTGAGTAACTTGGCCAAAGCCGCAGATCTAGGACACAGACCCAGGCGGCACAACTGGGGAACATTCTTAACTATTTAGCTTACGGAGTTTTAAACACCACTTTGTCTTTTAGGAACTTTATCTTCCATTTTGGCTCAGTTACTCTCTTTGGCTAACCTGAATCTTTATTACAAAAGTCGTATCCACTTTCCGCTCAAGGGTTTTTCGCTTTTCTATAACGGCAATAGCTTTTTAGCTCAGATAGATAAGCTAAATTTAAAGTTTGTCCAGTTTTGAAATGGTCATAAATAATATTTCTGTGATAAATGAGAACTTTTAAATATTAAACGGTTTGAAAATCCTTGGTAACAATACCAATTGGAAAACCAAATTTACTCTTTCCACAATTATTGATATATCATTAAAGCATTTCCTTCAAATCTAAATGAGGTATATTATAAACCTCAAGTTTTATCTCCCAGCAAGAAAAATTTAAAAGTTATATTGTTATTTAAAGTTTATAAAATGCAAATAATACCATACTCTTTCATCAATCTCTCATGAATCAATGTTGAATTTCATTATGTGTTTGAGAAATTGTTTTCTCATTTAATCCCATCAAATAGCAGTAATCCAAATACATTTTAAGGCTGCAGCACATGTAGAATTTAAACTGATCTTTTTTTTTTTTAAAATAGAATAATGGAAATAGGTACCAGTGACTTTCTTTTATAGAGAAGAAACATTGTCTCTTGTAGTTCAGAAAGATATAGTATACAGTTATCTGGGTTCAAATCTGACCCCACCACTTCGTAGCTTTGAGATCTTGGGCAAGTTATTTACCCTTTTTGTGCCTGTCTTCTCTTCCCTATGGGGACAATTATAAGGCTTACTTCATAGAGTTTTTATGCGGATTTAACAAGTTAATATTTATAAGTCACCAAAAACAGTGATTTTGTCATAGTATCTTCCATAAATTAAAAAAATAAATAAAACATGGAAATATTCCAATTTTGTGGTTAATCCAGGATGTTAGTGGTGGCAGAAAACACAAATACTAAGGAGTCTTCCCTTACTACCCCATGGGAAACTATATCCCTATGTTTCCTTGCCTCTGTCTCATTCTCAGTGAAACAAAGAATCCAACCAACAAGGAATAGATCTGTGAACATTACTAAAGCGCAACAAAGAAAACTCTGAATCATGCTAAATCTACTGCAGGTCGCAGGTACAAATCTTTTAATACCCTTGACTATTCCAACACTATTAAGATCCAAGTCACTTTTTATTGCTCCAACTTTGCCTCTGAGTGTTTCTTCTCCAAAACATACTGAAAGTACTCTTTCATGATTTAAATGCAGAGCTCTTCATTCAAAGGAAATATGAAATTTCGTGTGAAGTAATCTAATTTTAGCACTTATTCACGTGTGCTATCTTTACACCCCCAGGTCAACAGAGAGAGTAAATAAAATAAAGACGGGATTCTCTGTGGTTTGACCTGAATAGAATACTGAGAAGAAACCCCATCTCTCTTCCAAATCTTTTCACTGAGGCAGCTTGCAAGTGAACACTTTATCAGTTCTCATGCATGACATCAGACAAGCAGTTGGCAACACAGTTTTATCACTAGATATTTTATCACGATATTTTGCCTCCATTTTATGATCTATAAAATGCATGCTGCAGGTGAAAACCTGTGCGCATGTGTGTGTGCAATTTTTAGGAACATGAATATGCATGCCATGTTTCATAACAGTTCAAAATGTATGTTTCACCTATTTTCAATCACTTGTAAGGTAAATAATTATAAAGCTAGCATTTATTTAGCACCTATTATAATCTAATCACTGTTTTGAGTATCTTAAATAGATTGACTCATTTAATCCTTTCAACATCCTTATAAGATAGGCATCACTATTATCTCTATTTTACATGCAAGGAAACTGAGGCATAGAAAAGATAAGAAATAAGCCCAGAATTACATGGCAGCAGAACCACATTTAACCAGGTATTCTGGCTCCATAGTTCTTCCCAAGCAAAAATGAGCTCATCAGATAACACTTTCCAATAATTACTACCCACATGAACAAGAGGAAGCCATGAATAAAATACCACAAATAAAATAATAATTTTACTTACTTCAATAACACCAGCAGGCCAAACAATCACAAGAACAGCTTAAGAGGCACAAAGAATAGTGCACCCAGTTCAGAACATTTCTAGGCACTCAAAGCGACTGAACATTCTGTCCAGCAGCACAGACCAGTTCATCATTTGTTAGCCTGACCTACTGAAAACACTGAATAAAAGCAATTGAATTCATTAAGTCTCTATTGAGCTCTAAGTGTAAGGTAGGTATTGTAGGAGATGTACTCAACATTTATATCATTAAACTGTATATGCATTAGATATAGCTACAGTAAATAAATTATTAAACACTTCAAGCAAGTAGGAAGTATCCAGATGTTGATTTTCTCCCTGTAAGATCTATTTTTATCTTACTGTATCATTAGTAGCCAAGAAGTAAGCCAATTAGAAGCTAAGATCTTAACATGCCATTGAATTCCACTATCATTTCAGTAATTCAAACACGTATTACTTAAGTAGAAATTTCTAAACAGACTCCCCGTGGCTAATTCGTGCATCTGTATCTTTGTTTCACTGTGTGCCACTTCTTGTTTTCTTTCCGACACTGTTTTTTCTAACAACAAAAGATGAAAATTCAAAGCTCAGGCTTCTTTGGAATGGTTATGGATGATGTTGTGATACTAATGTGTCACTTGTAATCTTCATGTAAATAATTGAGCACGAGATGGCAGAAAAAGTTACAGCCATAAGAGTCATTCATGTTCCAGGGGTGAATTAATTTCTTAGTGCCACTGTAACAAATTACCACAAATTTAGTAGTTTAAGACAAATTTATTATTTTAAAGTTTTGAAAATCGGAAACTGGAAATGGGTCTCACTGGGTTAAAATCAAGGTGTTGGTAGGGCTGCATTCCTTTCTGGAGGCTCCAGGGGAAAATCCGTTTCCTTGACTTTTCCACCTGTTAAAGATTGCCTTAGTCCCTCGGCTCATGGCCCCCTTCTGTCTTCAAAGCCAGCAATGGCGAGTTGAGTCTTTCTCACTTCTCATCTCTCTGATGCTGACATCTCTGCTTTTCTCCTCCACATTTAAGGACCTCTGTGATTACCCCGGGCCCACCCAGATAATTCAGGATACTCTGCTTAATTTTGGATCAGCTCATTAGCAATCTTAATTCTATCTAGTACTTTATTTCCCCTTTACCATGTTGCATAACATAATTAGATATCTGGGGATAGTACATGAACATCTTTTGGGAGGCCATTACTCTGCCTACCACAAGCATCATTGCTATTTAGAAATTATTCATACCCATCCTACTGCTCAAAAAGAAAGCCTGAGGGATCGTTTCTAAAGATATGTGTATCATATACAGGTATAACATATATGTATAATACATATGTATAAAACAAGAACATCACAACCACAAACTTCCTGCACCCCATACTTGAGAGACCGTGCAAGCTGGGACTCAGATGACCTTCACTGGGCCTGCCCCCTCTGATTCCAGCTAACCCACTTCACTAATAATCAGCTTCCTCTGTTCTGTCCCCACTGCTTTTGCCTTGATCCGAACCCCATCCATTGTTTTGTCTGTGTGATTACTATTCACTATAACTAGTCATTCTCTTCTAACATCCTTCACACTGAGGACAGTCAATTTCTACGACGTTAATCTTATTATGTCCCCTTTGATTAAAATTGTTGCATGGTTTTCCATCACCTACAGGAACAATTAAGTCATTTGAGAAAGGCAGCTTTCTCAGTATCCAGCAGTCATATCACCTGAAACACACAAAGCTCTCTTACAACATGTACACATACGTGCACGCACACACACACACGCACATATTTCTCCCATACTGAAATGTTTATTGTATCCAGAATGTGCCAGGCTGTCTCCTGCCTTTGTGCCTTTTTCTAACCCTTTGATAAAATCACTCCTTTGTGTGCCGCAAAAACTCCTTTTCATAATCCAGTTGAAATATTTCCTCATGAGGAAATTCTTTCCTGACCTTTCTAAGGTAGGGCACTTCCTTCTCTGTATTCCCTTACAGAATATGATATACTACTCTCTTAGTGAGTTTATCACATTACTCTTGAATATGTGTTCTCACATCCCTCTCTCTCTCTCACACACACACACCCCCCCCCCTCTTCCTCTCTTCTCTCTTCTCTCTCCTATCTCCTATCTCTTTCTCTCTGACTGGGATTTGATCCCCTCAGGAACAAGAACTATACAATCATCATACTTGAATCTATTCAACATGTTCCTGGAATTTAATGGCACTTAGTGAATATTTGATAAGTAAAAGTTATTCTTTTATTATTATTATATACCATATATTATTATATATTACATATAGTATGTTATTTTATATAGAATTTTAAATTTTATTATGCTAATTTCTTAGTATTAAGATATCACAAGAAAACTCACTTTTCCTCACAAGACAATAGTACTGAGGCATATTTTGAAAACATAGAAAATAAAATTCCAACACTTCATCATAATCCTAAACTAGAAGGTCACTCAGAAGAGTCAAACTCTTTGGCAGTTCAAGTTTTGAGAGCAAATTTGGAGAATGTGGGAGATAGCCTAAGCAGTGCATTATTCAAATGTCACACTCATGATATCAGCTCTAAGAAGTGGCCAGAAAAGTCACCGAGTACTTAAGTCCATTGGGTTGTTAGTGGGAGCTCCCATGCTAGAGAAGCAAGTATCTTGAGCATCTTCAGGTACCTAAGCATCATCCAGTGTGGTCTATTTTTATCAATAATTCTGTTGCCAAAGGTCTGCAGAAACTACTTCCAGGCCTGAAGTAACTCACTCCAAACCAACATAGTTAAACTTCTCAAATCATTCTGCATTCAATCAATCCTGAAAACATACAATGTCATGAATGGTCAACACACTGGGGATTTCCCTGACCCACATAAGAATAGAATAACTCATTAATGAATTAGTAATAATTTTTCTTTCATTAGAAGAAGTCATGCTGTGTTTTATTAGGTATCTACTATTTGGCAAACATGCTACTATGGGATTTACATGTATTTCATCCTTATGACAACTCACTGAGAAGCATGTTATCATCTCTATTTCACAGAGGAAGAAACTAAAATTTAGAGTGTTACCCTTTGTAAGGTCAAAAAGCTTTAGCCTTCTCCAATGACTTAGCATAAGCCCTTAAATTGTAAGCTTTTCTACTTCCTCATGAACCTAAGAAAAAGAGATTTTAGTGATGAACTTCTCTCTTGCCACAGGAAAAGAAGAGAAGGGAGAATATCCCCAATCTCAAAAACATAGGAAGATTATTGCTCTCCAAAAGAGGCCTATGTATACATATTATGATGATGAAGTAAATCAATGATAATAAGGAAATAAAATTTTCTCCGTTCCTAAAGCTATGATATTGTCTACACAGCACTTAATTGTCTGAAGGGAAACCTATCCATATCTAACTTTATGATAAATCCCTCTCTAACGTAATAGGCTAAAATACTAAAAGATGCCCAATGTTTTAAATCATCAAAAACAACACTCTCTGAATCATACTGCAGAAAACATTTCCTAGTCTTAGACTTCGGTCTACGAGACAAAAATTACCAAATAGAAATCTGTCATTTACTCTTGAAAAAGTCTCAAAGGACAACTTGATTTCTTGTTTTGTTTTGCCCTTTAAGTATCTCAGTTCCATACGGTAATCTTGGTAACAGTATACTAGTCAAAGCTGTGAGTGATCACTAACTTATTTAACGAAAAAAGATGCATTATTACTAAGTATATTTTTTGAAATTTATTTTTTTCACAATATAAGTTCCACCAGTGAAAATTACAAAATAAGCCCTTGGTTGTGAAAATTGTAAAGAAATCTTTAGTGTTTAAGTAATCAAATTGTATAGGCAGACATAAAGGTTCTTTAATAAAGATTTAGCAGACAACACAATTTTACAGGTATCACGCCTGGTATCTTATGATTTCCGGTTATTCCTCTTCTTTGTGAAGAATAATGAAGAGAGAATAAATCAATGAACAAACTAGGGAATATCCGCTAATTGGCATGCAGGGAACAGAGTTTATGAATGAAGTGGCCCATTGAGTTAGTTTTGGTTCTTTGTTACTAAAGCTCCGGCTTTATGTTGCTGCTTTATTTCCTACACGTTATCCGAAAGCCAATCCCCTTTCTCCCTTCAGTTTTCTTTTGTCAACTTAGACTGTAAATTAAATTGGGAAAATTGTCTCAGAGTAGCTACAGTTGAAAAATTCAGCAAGTTTATATAAAACATCTTTTAATCCTTTGAAACAGCATTAGTGAGGAATGCATTTAGAAAGAAAACATATTTAAAAAGTGAAAACACTCCCCAAGTCCCATATATTTAAACAGAATATACCAAACAGTAGGAGTGAGGGAAGGGCGGGTTACTGATTCAACTAACAATATTGCCACTTTCCAATACCCTACACCACGCAGAG
This sequence comes from Equus quagga, assembly GCF_021613505.1. Lineage (NCBI taxonomy): Eukaryota > Metazoa > Chordata > Mammalia > Perissodactyla > Equidae > Equus > Equus quagga. The sequence continues at coordinate 96,596,153 of NC_060270.1, read as the reverse complement.
CTATAAAAATGCATCAGGTCCTTGGCAGGGAATAGAAGAGGGAAAAAAGTGAAATAGAAACAAAAGGTAAATAGAATTTTTCAAAGCGACAGAACAGAGGGATGATAGTTATGAATTTCAAAGGACTGTTGATGGTTGTACGGCTTGCACTGGGTCAGTAATTTTTGACAGAAGACAAAGTCAACCTGGCTAAACCAAGAAACACACGTGCTGTTCACTAAAAAAGGAACATTTTAAAGAATATTTGTTTAAATTTGACACATACACACATGCACGCACACACACAAACACACACATTCACAATGTCCAGAAATATGATGTAGTCATAGGAAAATAACCAGACCTATTGCACTTCAATCCACATATTGTTAATGAAAACTGATTGAAAAGACCCTACTTACACAAAACCTTTCTATTTATGTGTATTATGTATGAAGAGATGTTTTCAGGCTGGATTTATTATTTTGATCTGTCAGACAAATTTAACTCATGTCTCAACCACAACTTTCCAATTTGATGACTTGTGTGTTTGTGTGTGTATCTGAAAATTGGGTGACGAGACTGGCAGAAATTCTTTGGAACATTTAGAAACTGAGTGATTGGTATGTGTGATGTCATTTTAAAATAGAACACCAGAACATAATTCCACTTTGCTGAAATTATTTTTTTAATGTGGAGGTTTTTTCTATTTTTATTGCCAATAAATTGCTAAGAAACATGAAAACATAAGACAAAAGATAAAATTTCAATAATCTTCTGGAACACTGCAAAATGCTTAGTACTGTCATCTTTTCCTGGGATTATTATCATTTAATCATAATAATTTTTTTTTTACTGACATGGTAGATATATATCTTTCCTTCAGTGGGACTAAGATATTAATTCAATACAATCAAGAATAAGTTTTAAAGCATTTATCTGTTCTTACTGAATCACATTGCAGAGATATGATCATGTAATTGAAAGAATGCTTTCTATATTAGGTATGTGAAAATTTCAAGAATGGAAAGGACCTGTTTGACTAAATACTGTTGTTTCAAAATTACCATGAAATTGCTGAAATCTTCAGCGTCAAATGCACTAAATTTAATTAAATAGTTTATAAATTAATTCATTAATATGTATACCAATATATTATGTGTACCTGTGGGTCTTTATCATGACCAATAGTGAACGGCTTCTTTTGTTCAAGCTCCTTCCTCAACTATTTGCCAAACTTCTAGGCAGATAGGGAGAGTGCGAAAGGGAACCTTGAGGGGGAAAGAGCAGAAGCAGTGAGAAGCCCTTCTCCTGAAGTCCTTTTAAAAATGCTCATGCTCTGAAAAATACAGATGCTACGATGAACACCAAAATAAAATAAGAAAAAAGCAACCTCACTATTTTGGAAGGACTTTTTGCCTGCCTCCTGGACAAGTCGAGTCTACCTAACCTCTGTTCTCTCCCTCCCTCCTTGCTCTTTTCCATCTGCCAAGGTTGTCCTGGTCTAAGGTCTTGTCCTTTTAATGGTCTATGCAATTACTTATGTCCAAGTGTTTAGTAGAGCAGCTCTGTAAAATTCCAAAGGGACATACACTGAATTCCCTTGATTCTAAAATGAATGCTGTGTTACATAATGACATTTATAAAAAATGTGTTCTAATTAGTATATTTAATGAAATAGTATTATTTGATTGTTTTGGATGTTTACTTATCTCATAAAATGTGTTGTAAACTCAATCTTTTACATTTTAGCAGTCTGTGACATTTAGGAAAGAAAAAAATAAAGATATTTATATATTCAGAAAACATCCAACATAGAAAAAGATAGATATTCGATTCTGCTAAGCAAACAGCACTGTGATACAGGAATATGTTATAAATAACATAGATGAGTGGTTCAGCAAAAACCCTTCTGCAAAAGACTAGTTCCGAAGGAGTGAAAGAAATTGACCAAGCTGTTTTGAAATGATTTTTAAAATTTTACCCACCTGGAAAGATATACAATTTTCTGTGATATTCAATAAATATTATGAAGAAGGCAATTCTTTTATCTTGAAAGAAACGACAGTTAGCAAAAATAAAATTCAGTAAGAGAGGTTAAAAATAGAGGAATAACTGCATCGAGTTCTCTGAATTTAATAAATAAAAAAGCACCCAATTAATTACATGGTCATTGCAAAAGCTAAAAATAAGCGACATCCGAAAAGGCTAATCATGCTTTAAAAAAAATAACTCCGCATTTGCCTTTTCCCCTTCTCTAACATGTTCAGAATTCTATGTTTTCCTGTATATTACAGAATCGCTTCCACATACTACTTATAAAACTGGTTTTAAGTGGAGTGCTTGTTTTCCATCAACCGTTAATAATAGTGTTCTCACCTGATTTAACCATTTGATCAAAATACTTTCTCCCCTTTAGTACTACAGTTGGTCTTTGAACCAATGAAAACACATTACTGCTCTAAAAAGTAAATATTTTTCTTATAATGATTAATTTAAATAATTAAATCCTAATTATTAATCCTATAATTAAATAATTAAATCCTAATTAAAATAAGCCAAAAATGTTGCAAGAAATTATAACACCAGTCAGCTCTGAATATAAAATGCCAAGCCAATCAACTACCATACCTTAGATATTTGTATTACCAGAGTCTAATAAATATTGCAATGTATATAAATATTTGCTGTAAAATGTTAAATTTACCCATCTGACCATAAATCACTACATTAAAACACCGAAGCAATGTAAGTGATCAAGAGGTAGCAAATAAGTGTAACCTTCTTTTACCTAAGTGCTGTTAAACTGGTCTTGGAAATGAAATGAAGCAGAGTTTGATGGCATGGAAGTTTATTTCTATTTGAGGGAACTAGTTCTACTCGATAAAATTTCCTTTAAAGCATTTGTCCTGGACCAGTGAGTTTTTTCATTTTGAGGATCTGTGTCATTTCAAAAATTATGTGCTGGAGGCAAATTACGATTGGCAAATGATAGCCAGTCTACTTGGAAGTGATTAAAATATTACGTTAATACTAAGTTTTTCAAACAATAAAGTACAAGATGAATATCCATCCTTGGACAACTTAGTATGTCAACACTACATTTCATGACTTTTTTTCAGCTCACTGGGATGTCATAAATGGAAACATGGACTCTTAGGAAAGGATAGAATTAAAGAAAAACACTTGAGCAAATATGCATTTGTAGTATTAATAGTTGTATAGAAAGTATAAAAATAGCTGAAGACTAATGAATTTGTATCTAAAAACTCATTCTCTGACTGAGTATTAAATAAATAATGTAACATCTCATAATGACTACACAAATGTGTTTAGCAGGCATAATTTACTTACTAAGACATGCTCTCAAGTATGAATATTAGACGTTCGATCAGTTTAATAACCCTTCAAACTTCTAAAAGGGCAAAAAGGAAAAATTTGAAACTAAAAAAGGGATAGATTGAATTTTAAAATAACATTAAAATGTTGGAGAGAAAGTCTCCCACATTGGCAGCACCATGGATGGATCTGCTCAAAATTGAAGAGTAATCCAAAGGTGAAGTTCACCTCTGGATCATAAAATCTCTCCCCAAACTCTAGATACCTAAATTCCCAAAGCTGCACTTAAACTACCCCCAAATTCCTATTTTCAGAATCACATTTAACCCAACCACCTAGCAAAATAGTCCATGGCCCAAAGAAATGCCAGATTTGACAACCACCCCTCACACACTTAACAATCATATTTTGGTGCTAATCTCAGCAGTTATCAAAAAGAAAGCAATCCCATGGTGTCATGCTTAGGGGAAATACAATAAACCATTCAAAGAGGTGTTTATATATTAAAAGCAAAGACTAAATGTATTGCAATAATTAAAGCAATGAATATAAATTAAAAGTTATTTTCAATAGTTAAAATGCTATTTTCCTCATATTAAATGTGATAACCTTTTATATTTTTTTGAGGAAGATTAGCTTTGAGCTAATATGCATGCCCATCTTCCTCTACTTTATATGTGGGATGCCTGCCACAGCATGGTTTGATAAGCGGTGTGTAGGTCCATGCCTGGGATCCGAAACAGTGAACCCCAGGATGCCGAAGCAGAGCGCGCAAACTTAACCCAAAATGTGATAACTCTTAATGGAGGATCTCTTTTTAGGTCCCATGCTTAACTCACTTAACTGCTTTATCCCAACCTATTCACTGGAAATTGCCACCCCACGTCCTAAAGACTGATGGATTATACATCATAAGGCACTAAATATTCCAGTGATTTTCATAGAATGATAATAAGGTAAATTTAAACTGGGAAATATTATTTTAACACAATATTGAGTTAGTAAAAGTATTTTTAAGAAAATATTTCATCATACTTGGTTAACTGCACAGCCTGAATTGTTACAACTTTCTGAACTTTTGAGACACTGAGATTGGTAAAGGCAGGAAGAACAGAAAAGATTGTCAACACCATTTCTGACCAGGCTTACAAGAAATGGCCTCTGGAAGCAGAGGTTTATGGATAATAACTCAGAATGATTCTCAGCTTTCAGATTGCTCTGATTTTCTTAGTTAATGTTTAAAATTGATCAAATATTTTAGACAAATTATTTACTTGCTAAAGTACATTTTCTTTCCCACCAATGAAGGGAAAGTAACAAAGAAAGTAAAAGGTTAAGATGACCATGCAGCATCGTACTGTCAAAAATCACATTTCAGGAATGAAACCAACTATTAACGTAGATTTTATATTACTTAGGTTTCAATCATTCCAAATTCCGTGATGCATTTTTTTAATATCCACAAATTGCACATTAGAATTTTCTTTATTCCAGCAGTATACAACAAATTAAAAAAATGAGATAAGAAACTGTCAGCCATAGTCATTCTCAGCTTTTGTCTCTTGCTCTCTCTCTTTTTTTCAATGTGCTATCCCAGGGAGAAAATAAATGTAAAGAGAGGGAATCGGGGAATGAGATTGATCCACTGAGTATATTATTCAGTATACAAAATACAGAAACATTCTGCATCTTTGCAAACTATTAAAAAAAAAATTATCTCTGTTTAGATTTCTCCCCGAATTCAAATTTTCACTATAGACAATTGGTTAATGTCAATGTTGCCTTATGGCCTCACTCAAAACCAGTCATCTTTCTCAGTATCGATTTATATATTTTCAGCGTCTCAACACCAGATCTTGTTTCATTTCCATCTCTGCATCTGTTTCCAACACACATGAGGCTAAACGTCCACGACCCCAGTGGTTTCTCTAATTAATCCCAAACATCAGCAAGAGAAATTCAAACTAGTATATGACTCTGATACTTAGTGACAAGTTACCCTTTGTGTGAAGCTACCACTAATGTTGTGCTCCAAGCCCCGTATCTAGTAACTCTCGGAGTCCACTTTGTTAGTGTTAATTCTCCTCTAAGGAGTAGAGGAGTCCAACCCCTGACCTCAATATAAGGCTATGGTCTCGCCGTCTGTCAACAACATTGCCCACTGGCCTCTTGAACAGTGTTTGTTCCTTTTCTGTTGCACTCTCAAAACATTGTAACCATTTTGGACACAGCTGATAGCAGCTCCAATGGAGAACAACAGCTTGATAACTGGCTCAAGGTATAATGGGTTCTACCCTTTGGAATACACTACCTCTCAACTCCCGTGGTTGGGTCGGTCCTACCATGCCCCCTCACCTCTATCTTTTCAGCTATCCCACCCTTTAGATTCCTTCTCACAGCCATCAAGTTCATTTTTCGCAGAACTATTTCATGTCTATAAAGTAACTCCTCAATATTTTTATCTAGTACTTTCATTTTTTATATTTGAATATTTGATATGTTTGCAATTTATTTCATGTATGTGAGGTACGGATCTGAATTTGTCTTCTTTTCCAGATTACTGTTTACTTGTCCCAATATCATTTATTGAAAAGCCCTATTTTTTGTGGGGGATAGCATCACTAGTATGTATTTTTTCATCTTCTGAACAAATTACTTTTAATAAATAGTTCTTAAAATTATCTTCTTGAGACTTACTGTTTATGAAAGAAAATTTAATATTTTAACTATTACAAATTTATCACGTATCAAATTGTGTTGGCACCTTCAAAATGATGGTTTCAGTATTTTGCTCTAAGAGAGCTGTTATCCAGAGACGAGTGGAGGGAATAACAAAAATGCTTCTGATAAACCAGTTAATGAAAGTTAGAGGATCTCCATGGCCCCTTATGATTGCTAACCAATCTCTAATTCACTACCTCCCAAATACTCCAAAACAACAACAAAAACAATGTTTTTAAAATAATCAGCAGTGGAATGAGTAAAATAAACAGAAAATAATGTGCTTAAATGAGAAATCATCTAATTAGCAATGGCACAAAATGATCAAGATACTATCCAGTAATACATCTATAAAACACTGTAGGCAAGAAAGAAAGAGAAAAAGAAAAAAGAAGGCAAGAAAAATCCTATTTCTCTGATCCTGCAATCTGTCAAATATGTCGCTTCCAGTTTCTAAGAGCTGTGCTGGAACAGAATTTAGGCGTAGGAAGATGTCCACCAACATGAACACTACTCATCTTTCCGAGAAGTCTCAGTGATAAATGCTTAACAAATTAGTTTGGTGCACAATATCTGGAATTTCAAAGAGAATTGTTGAGAGAACAGTGAAACGCAAAGATATAAACAAAGAAGAGTGCATGAGAAAGCAAAAGAAAGTTTATTATACAGTTTTTGTAAATATGCTTAATACTGAGAATTGCAGATTGCTGAATTTCCTACAAACGACTACTTGTCTCCTAGGTTAAGGTGCGAAACTCATTTTAAAATTTAATGTTATCATTGTAGAACTTTTCCAGAACTAGTAATAACACAAGTGTGAAGATATAATCACCTTATTGAAAAAGTCTTTTAAAACGCTTGAATTTACTACTGAAAACTTCTCCATTAAAACTATCAATGGAGAAATGACACCAATAAGCAAAGTTTATTAATAGTTTTAAGGTTCATAAAGCTTCCCTTCCACTCATTTCTGCAGTAATTCATACAAGCAAAGAATGTGAGCACTGGTATATAGAGTTCATTACAAATGTAAAGAATGTCCCAGCAATTAAATAGGATTTGGATTTTCAGCTGAAATAAATTTGATTTAATTATAATGGCATTTATGCAATCTATGGCAAAATTTAGTGAAAGTTATTGAAAAAGAAAAACCAAGCAGATTTGGAGTTTAATGAAAAGTGACAGTTAAGGCCTACTTCAAATAAATTCTTATACAGCCGAGATATTAATAACCTATGCGTAGCTTAGTAACGCTCTGGGAGATACAATGATAAGGTCTACCATATACTTAAGATAAGAGCTTAGTTTAGCAGGTAATAGGAGACAGAATCCCTATGAAAATGAAAAATACAAATAATAACGGATCATTTTTACTAAAATGTCTTCTTTCTATTTTGAGTAACCTAGAAAATCCTCCAAAGTCAATCCTATTTTCTTTGAGGATTGAGCATCAGCGTAACGGCAGAAGAAAACCCGCAACCTATATTCATCTTGTTTCTTATCATATTATTCTTCTATAAATCACATCGATGCATCACATCATAAATGTATAACAGTCAGACCTCTGAAAATATGTTACTACATACTTAAGGAACTAGAAACTGGCATTTATAGAAAGAAAGTATTTAGAATGGAAATGGTTACATTTGTTAATGCAGAGATATCCAAACTTTCGCTCTTCATTGCTCCCTTACCAACTTAGTAATGTTTTTCATTAGTCCCTTGGCCAAAAGAAATATCTACTTGTTCTTTTCATTAAGTAGTTAGATTCAGACAACTTAGTAATTATTTATGTTATTAACAACTTAGTACTCATTTTAAAAATTAGTAACATAAATAAAAAGAAAAAAAGCGTTTCATTTCATTTTAAAATAACCAGTTGCTTACTAATGGCATGTGCATACCTCTTTGGCACCATACTATTTCTCAAGTCCTGGAATCAGTTTGAACCCCTATTTTCTGTTCCACATTGATTCTTCTTATTTTTCTTTTCTTTTTTGTATCATTGCAACTGTAAAAAACCCAGCTTCAAAAAGATATGACATCACCAAAAGTAATATAATGCCATCTAAAGTTGAAACTGAACTAACTCAAGCTAGGAGTTTAGTGGTTGAATGGCAGATGTTAATACATTTTCCTTGAAAATGTAAAATATTCCATAGCCCTCATGAGTTCACTGGAGCACCTTGGCACATGGTTTGAGAACCACAGGGTAAAGATTATTACAACAACCATAACAAAACTCAACGTTGGGACTCTAATGATAGCAAAGAATCACTAATTGCAAAAACATTAATTTTATATAGTAGGAAATAAACAGAACCCAAACCAAAGACCATTTTAAATTTATGAATGCATATTGAGGGCCAGTTATATGCAAGGCAATATGCTAGGTGACAGGAATATAGTGCAAAATCAGGCAGCAACAGTCACTTCCTTCCTGGAATTTACATTCCAGGAAAAAGAATTAATGCAAAACATCGAAATAAACATTCATTCTGCAATTTTATTTGTGATAAGTGCTACAAAGGAAACTGACTGATAGAAAAATAGGATAGGCTGATTTGAGAATGAACAAAGGGTGGAGGGAACCAAGTTATTTTAGGAGATAAGAGACGTCTTCCTGAATAAGGAAATAAGTTCTGGGAAGAGCTCTAAAGGAGTGATTCTCAACCAAGGGTGAGATTGTCGCTCATGGGACATCTGGCAGAGTTTGGAGACATTTTGACTGTCAGGACAGGGAGGGATGTTACAGGCACTCTAGTGGGCAGAGGCCATGGATGCTGCAAACATCCTGCAGTGTACAGGACAGCCCCCATGCGCACCCCCAACCCCCGAGCAAAGAATTATATAACCCAAAATATTAATAATGCTGATAAGGATTTAAATAGGCAAAAGTGTGCATGTGGGTGTGTGTTTGGGGGTGGGGAGCATCAGTGGGTATTCCAGGAAAAGGAAACAGATGTACAAAGACTCTTAAACAGTGAGAATACTGTGCATCCAACGAACCAAGAGAGGGCTTGTGTAGATGGAGGTTAGCGTAGACAACTTCAGAAATTATCAAAACTCATTCAAGGAAGTTAGAAGAAAATGCAATTAAAATGGAACTTTCTGCCTAAATAATCCTTAGGGTAAAAGGAATAAGAGTAGTGGCTGTTATTTTAATTATTCAAGCAAATGCCAGGCCATATGTAGTATTCAACTTTTCCTGCCACTGTAAAATGCGACACAGCAGGGAAAGTAAGTGATCTATACAAACGCCTCTACGGTCATGAAATGGCTACATCATGGCTTGAGCTGACCCCTGAGCAGGTGTGAGATTCTGCAGGTTGATCAAGTATAACTTGATCAAACTAAAAACCCTGAAGGGAAAAGGGAGGAGGGCATTTTATAATTAGAGATGTTTTCACTCCTTAGCCTCCATTATAAATGAATACTTTCATTACTCTTGATATTTACATTGGTATTATATGCGATATATATTGGTATTTCTTTTAGCCCAGAACCATACTTGAGATAGTTACAGCATGTTTCATACTTAAGCAAGTCAATGATGTAGAGAGCTGACAACAAACATTGAAGCCACAACTGAGGAAAAAGAGAATAGCTCATTGGTTGAATGATAGCTTCAGATAATTCAGCTGGGATACCTGTACACTAGCTATATCCTAATCTATAAACCATTAGACAGAGGCTATAATAAGCAGCATACACTCAAAAAAATTCCTCCTCAAATTAGCAGCTGCACAACAGAGGAGAAAAAGAGAAGGGATGTGGTTTTGGTTTAACATCTAGTTTATATGCACCAGGTCTAAAGGTAAATCTCACTTGCCTCTATTCAGCCTCTCAAACCTCATCATTTTAAGACAGGGAAACCTGAGATCATACAAGGAGAAGGCACTCATCCAAATCCAGCATCTAAAAAAGCTCAAAGCTAGAGTCAGGATTTGATTCTTGGTGTCTCCCGATATGCAAGCTCCTACCATCCCACACTTCCTCGCAGTAGAAAAGAAGAAAAGACCTGGCTGTCCTCTTCTCTGTAACCAATCTTTCTTCTGGGTTCCAGCTCCTTTGTGCTCTCCATAGCTGCTGGGCAGACCCTGAAGTGAGCACCTACTTCCAAATCTTCAGCTCTTCCTCTCATAAGGGAAGTCTATCTCCTTCTCTCCCCAAAGAGATGATCAATGGCTACATAAGATGATCGTCACTACCTCAGATCCTCCAGGCTACCAACAGCAGAAGAAATGACTGAAATGAATGCATGTTCACGTTAGTAAGAAATACGGGTACTCCTTGCAGCTAGACCCATGCCGAACCACCTAAAAAGGACAAACACAGAAAGCCACACAGAGGAAATCCAACAGGGGAGTCAAAGATTCCATCTATTTCTTCTGGACACTGCATTAGCTTCTAAGCCTCATTAGATAGCCACAGACAAGAAACTAGATTCATTCTGTTAGCAGTATATAAAACTAATTAAAAAGGTAGACTTTAACATAGTTAAGCTTTTAATAACTAGGCAAAATTCTCACAAAATTGTCAGAAATGTGAATTCTAAAGTTACAAATATAAATATAGCAGACTGGGTATTTTCATTGTATGATTCTATTTTATTATCACAACAGTTCTGAAAAGCCTTAGAATTGTCCTCATGTTACAAATGAAGAAACTAAGACTTGGAGAAATTAAATAACTGGCCTGCTCAGATGATTTAAGGTAGCAATGGAGAATGCTTTGCACTTTCCAGCAGACCCCGCGCAGGGAACAGGTCCCCACCCCTACCTTGCTTTCTTTCTCTAGGTCAAATAACCTAAAGCTTCCCAGCCCTCTCAATAACCAGTGGAGATTACTTACAATATTTTCAAGTCAGTATCCAATGTATGCAATGGCCTCAGTTAGCAGGGATCTCATTCATTTTGATTATCAATTGTTTCCTCTTTCCAATGCTATTTCCCTTTATGTAGGCCTCAGAGAGTGGAGTCCCTCTTACCATATCCCTCCGGATATCACTTGACAGCTTATAGATAGGATCTAATTTGTTTCTCCCAATAAACCTTGGAGATAGGAGATATGATAAAATCTGTTGCACAAAAAAAAGGAAACCAAGTTCCCAAGAGATGAACTGGCTTTGCTGGGAGCAAATAATAAATAAGTGACTATCAGGTCTTTAAATGTATAGTGCAGAACTCCCTTATCACAAATGACTGCCTCTCTTGTCTTCAACCAGGCTTGAGTCCTGGCCCACTCTCTGGGAGACCTGTGGATCCATGATGGATGCACAATTGGTGAAAGTGAACTTCCTCTAAATGCCTCTACTCCTGGACAACTTCACTAAAATAACAAACTTTTTTTATAGACATAAAATTTGTTATTTGATATATAATATTAAAGGTACTTTCCTCCTCACTCTGAATCAGATCAGAGCCTTGCAAAGCAATTTCATCAGAAGGTTGTTTCCTATTGATGATGTAACAAATTACTGCAAACAGTGGCTTAAATCAACACAAATTTATTAACACATCTGCAGGTCAGAAGTATAAAACCAAGGTATTGGTAGGACTGAATTCCTATTGGAGGCTCTAGGGGAGAATCCATTCCTTGCCTTTTCCAGCCTTTAGAAGCTACCCACATTCCTTGGTTTGTGGCCACATCAATCCAACCTCTACTGTCAATTACAACTCTTTCTCTGCCTCCTACCTCCCTCTTTAACTTATAAGAAACTTTGTGATGAGACTGTGTCCACCTGGATAATCAAGGATAATCTCCCCCTCTCAAGATCCTTAACTCACAAATCTGCATAGGTCCTTTTCCCATGAAAGGTAATATATTTATAGGTTCTGAGGATAACGGCGAGGACATCTTTGAGGCACCATTTTTCTGCCCCATAAAAGGTAAATTTACAAAAGCAAGTATCATAAATAATCACAGTTTACATAATTCTCACAGGGTCGGATATAGTCAATTCAGGAAGTTTAAAAAAGAATTAATCCGATTCACATTTAATTATAAAAAACAAAGTATTCCCTTTAAAGTACAGAATAGGAACAAAGTCAATGAACATCATCTATTTTATTCAATATGCATGGGTGTCCTAGGATGGGGAGATTATGAAGATTGCAAGTCTCCTTCCAATAAATATTGTGAAGATTACAATATCATGAGGATTGTAAGTCTCTCCAAATAAATCTAAAAGTTCAATGAAATTCCAACCAGTACTCTAGCAAGTGTTTTTCTAGAACTTGACAAGCTGATCCTAAAATCACATGAAAGATCAACCAAAAATAATTAATGGAATGTATGTCCTACAGGATATCATGACTCATTTCAGAACTCTAGAAATTGAAATAGCGGAGTATTGGTGCAGGGCTAGACAGACAGACCTCTGAGATGAAGTGAAAGCCTAAAAGCAGATAAAGTAGAAACAGCAATTCGTAAAGGTGAAAGTGGCCTTTCAATTTGGTGAAGAAAATGTGTGCCATTTCTTCTATTAAAGTCAGCTGTCCATATGGGAAAAAGATGAAGTTAAAATCATTACCTCACATAATATAGATAAATGAATTCAAAAGGGATTACAGAAAAATAAAACCTCACAAGATTTAGAAAAATAGAAGAGAAGACTCTTGGAGTATCAGAAAAAGAACAGATTCCTAAAATAAAAGCAAACTAATTTTAAAGAAAAAGACCAATAAATTTAATAATAAGCTGAAATCTACTATGTAACAAAAACTCCTCTATAAATGTTTAAAACCAAAAACTGGAAGAAAATCCTTATAGAACATATATCTCATAAACAGTTATAGCCAAAATAATCAAAGAATACCTACAAATTAGTAAATAGGTAATTCAATAGAAAATCAAATAACTAATAATCTTATGAGAAAAGGTTAAATTTCACTAGAAACAGAGAAATATAAATTAAAACAATGACAAGATATCATTTCTAAATCACTAGACTAGCCAAAAATTTTAAAAGTCTAATAACACCAAGTGTCATTTAGGATGTGTCTTTTAGAGAGTTCTTGAATGGATGGTAAGAGTGTAAACTGGAGCAATCCTTTGGAGAGCAAGTTGGCAACACGTTATAGCACTTCGAAAATCTGTTGATGTACATTGCCTACCATCCAGCATTTCTTTTAACGTTCTGAAACCTTGCAAAACTCTCTCATCTAAAGAAACTTTTAGAATGACATTCAGTTCATCAAGGCTTGTAGTACGTAAAACTGGAAATAAACCACCTCTCAATAAACAACCAGTGAATGAACACTTTATTCATAACATGCAAGACTATAGAGTTGCTAAATGCAGGAACAAAATCTAAGTTTTCAAAACATATAGAGAAGTTAAAAAAAAAAAAGCAAGTTGCAAATGATATAATTTACCTACATTTTAAAAATAGAATGATCAGAATTTATTTTTATGGATGCATACAAATAAAATGAAAATAAAAAACAGTGCATGGTATTAACACAAGTCATTTCAAAATAGTCATTTCCTGAGGGTAAGAAAGAAGTGGAAAGAAAAGTGCAGTTAGGTCTTAGCAATCTGTATTTTTAAAACACAAAATCTGAAACACATATTTCAAAATGTAAAAACAATTGTTAAATTTGGATAGTGGATAGACAAATGTTTCTTCTTACACATATGCCTGAAATACTTTATAAATAAAATTAAACTGAATTGAAACCAATATGAAGAAGGCCTTTAGGTACACTGCAAAAAGAACCAGCTCAAATGGCAAAAAAGCAGACCTTTAGAAGCACATGGAGATCAAGAGGGCAACATCCTTCCGGTGCATCTGAAAGTCATCTTCAGTCCAAACACCAGACTGAAGTGTCAGTTCAACTTTACAAAGGACTAAGAACTGACATCAGTGTTCCAGCGCTGTGAGTTTGTCCCAAGGTTCAATCCAATTCCACATAAACCTGTGCTTTACAGCCATGAGACCTGTTCTGGGTTGGCTACAGACAGGAACATTCTAAAAGGGCATTTAATAGAAGGATTAGGAGCACCATCTGTTCCTGAGTCAGCAAAACCAGAGAATTTCCATCATCCATTTTAATTCTTCACTTAGGAAACTAGTGTAACTGTTGTCAGAGGGCCCCAGGGCCAACCCGAGAGTCCAAACAACAACGTAAGCTGCAAACTTGAAATCACTAAGCATAATGCCTGGAAGAAAAAGCTCAAAAAAGAGCTGTCAAAACAAATACTTTAGAAGCACCCTTTCCCTCTAAACTGGGCTCCCGAGTAAAATAGTTAAACTATCAGCCTGTATATTCAGCTTAATTTAATCCAATAAAGGGATCAGCATTTGTTTCATGGGAAAAAAGCAGCTTTCTCCCTTAACCCATTTTACCTGTTGTCCAAGATTGCAATTCCTCCAGGGACATGCAACATGAGTATGCAAATGCACTTGGTTAGGCACAGCTCTCACATTCCTGCCTTGTGTGCTTTAGGTCTTTAATTTGTATTCCATTACATTTAATCTATGATTCTCTGGAAGTCAGCACTTGGTATAAATTCTGAACAATGTTGTTGACCAAGTGCCATCCTCACCACACTAAAAACAATCCTTGTTTTGGAATTCTGAGGAATTCTCCACCAAAAGCCCTGCACAGGCACTCAGCTGAAATGGAGGAAGTAATTGTCAAGAGATTCTCTGCTGTCAAGAGATTTATAAAATGCCTGAAATTAAGAAACCTCACTTAATAGAGATCATGTTCAATAAGCTTGCAATGTTGAGTATTTCTCCAATTTTAAGGACAGAATTTTTAAAGATGTCATAAAAATCAGAGATTATAACTAAGCTTATGAAATAGAAACTTCATTCTATTTCATACTACATAATAAGATCTCATGTGGAGGGGAGAAAAAGCCAAAATGTGCACATTCGTAAAGTTGGGAGATATAGAGAAGAATATAAGGAAAGAAAAACGGTGGAGTTTCACTTGGTTGAGTGAAAATTGTATTTTAAGCTCCTGTTCCTACTTTTGATAGTCTAGAAGCACTGCTTCTGATAAGGGAACAGCCTGAACCAGCTGTCGCAATGCTAAACCTTCCTCCCAAAAATATTCACTTCACTTATTTTACTGCTCTACTGCTCACAAATACAAACTCAGCAGCTTTCCTTAGTTGCTCATCTACAAAGAGCCAAAAAAAGAGAAAGAGAAAGAACATCCTGTTGCATTCAACATGTCTTGACTTATACTCTTAATTTATATTTTATCTACTAATATGTCGTATTTCACTCTGAAAAACACACATTTGCTGTGAAAATGTTTATATAATGCTTTGATATTTAAAAGTACCTTTTAAATTCATTATTAATGGATCTCTAATGGCCTGTGAATTTAGCACCATCATTTTTCTTTTTACCTATTTAGCTTGGAATGATACAGACGCCTGGAGATGTTAAGTTCTATCATTTTTCCAAGATCATATAGTTCCCCAGAGTAGACCTGTGGGGGTGGAGGGCAGGTCATATAAACCTCCCGTGCTCTTTCTACTACAAATTTCTTGGGTGTCAAAATTCACAAATTTTACTTTTGTGCTAAATATTAAGTTGGACTGAAAAGAAAGAGCTTTGTTCTCTTATACCACATAGCACATTTAATAAAAGTAGAACTATGAAAATACAAATATTTACAGCACCAGTTTTATAGAAATATAATATATA
Organism: Equus quagga; assembly: GCF_021613505.1. Taxonomy (NCBI): domain Eukaryota; kingdom Metazoa; phylum Chordata; class Mammalia; order Perissodactyla; family Equidae; genus Equus; species Equus quagga. The sequence goes on along the minus strand of NC_060270.1, from coordinate 96,580,441 downwards.
GATTTCTAATATATAAAAAATATGAATTATTTTACATTCACTGAATTATCAAATGAGTTACAGTTAGGCTAGAGGATATCAGTGTCTGAGTATACAATACAGGGTTGTTTTGAAAAATAAAATAACAAGCATAAAGTACTCAAGATAGAACTTTGCATATAGGGGGCAATTAATACATACGTATGCCTTGTTTTATCGTGATTCTCGGATATTACGTTTTTCACAAATTGAAGGTTTGTGACAGCACTGTGTCAAGCAAGTTTATTGGTGCCATTTTTCCAACAGCATTTGCTCACTTTACGTCTCCATGTCTCATTTTAGTAATTCTCACAATATTTCAAATTTTTTCTTCATTATTATACTTTTTATGGTGATCTGTGTTCAGTAATCTTGGATATTACTATCGTAAATGCTTTGGGGTGCCAGAAACCATGCTGATATAAGATGACGAACTTAACCAATAAATGTTTTGTGTGTTCTCTCTGCTCCACCAGCCAGCCATTCCCTCATCTCTCTCCCTCTCCTCAGGCCTCCCTATTCCCTGAGACACAACAATATTGAAATTAGGCCAATTAATAACCTTAAAATGGCATCTAAGTGTTCAAGTGAAAGGAAGAGTCGCACATCTCTCACTTAAAATCAAAAGTTAGAACTGATTAAACTTAGTTAGGAAGGCATGTTGAAAGCCAAGATAGACCAAAAGGAAGGCCTCTTGTGCCAAACAGCTATCCAAGTTGTGAATGCAAAGGAAAAGTTCTTGAAGAAAATTAAAGGTGCTACTACAGTAAACACACAAATGATAAGGAAGTGAACAGCCTTATTGCTGATATGGAGAGTTTTAATGGTCTGGAGAGAAGATCAAACCAGCCACAACATTCCCTTAAGCCAAAACCTAATCCAGAACAAGGCTCTAACTCTCTTCAATTCTATGAAGGCTGAGCGAGGTGAAGAAGCTTCAGAAAAAAGTTTGAAGCTAGCAGAATTTGGTTCATGAGGTTTAAGGAAAGAAGCCATGTCCACAACATAAAAGTGCAAGGTGAAACAGCAAGTGCTGATGTAGAAGCTGTGGCAAGATCTCCAGAAGATCTAGCTAAGATAATTCATGAAGCTGGCTGTGCTAAACAGATTTTCAATGAAGACAAAACAGGCTTCTATTGGAAGAAGATGTCATTTAGGACTTTCATAGCTAGAGAGGAGTCGTCCATGCCTGGCTTCAAAGGACAGGCTGATTCTCTTAGTAGGGACTCATGCAGCTGGTAACTAAGTTGAAGTCAATGGTCATTGACCATTCCAAAAACCCTCAGGACCCTCAAGAATTATGTTAAATGTACTCAGCCTGTGCTCTATAAATGGAACAACAAAACCTGGATGACAACATATCTGTTTACAACACAGTTTACAGAATATTTTAAGCCCACTGTTGAGACATTGCTCAGAAAAAAAAGATTCCTTTCAAAATATTACTGCTCATCAACAATGCCCCTGGTCACCCAAGAGCTCTGATGGAGCTATACAACGAGATTAATGTTGTTGTCATGCCTGCTAACACAACATCTATTCTGCAGCCCATGGATCAAGGAGTGATTTTGACTTTCAAGTCTTATTATTTAAGAAATACATTTCATAAGTCTAGCTCTGCCATAGATAGTGATTCCTCTGAGGAATCTTGGCAAAGTAAATTGAAAACCTTCTGGAAAGGATTCACCATTCTAGAATCCATTAAGAATATTCGTGATTCATGGGAAGAGGTCAAAATATCTGCATTAATAGGAGTTTGGAAGAAGTTGATTCCAACTCTCATGGATGACTTTGAGATGCTCAAGACTTCAGTGGAGGAAGTAACTGCAGGTGTGGTGGAAATAGCAAGAGAACCAGAATTAGAAGCGGAACCTGAATTGCTGCACTCTCATGATAAAACTTTAACGAATGAGGAGTTGCTTCTTATGGATGAGCAAAGAAAGTGTTTTTTTGAGACGGAGCCTACTCTTGGTGAAGATGCTGTGAAGACTGTTGAAATGACAACAAAGGATTAGAATATTGCATACACTTAGTTGACAAAACAGTGGCAGAGTTGGATAGGATTGACTCCAATTTTGAAAAAAGTTGGGTAAAAATGCTATCAAACAGCATTGCATGCTACAGAGAAATCGTTCATGAAAGGAAGAGTCAATTGACGTGGCCAACTCCATTGTTGTCTCATTTTAACAAATTGCCACAGCCGCCCCAACCTTCAGCAACCAACACCCTGATCAGTCAGCAGACATCAACAGTGAGGTGAGATCCTCCACCAACAAAAAGATTATGACTCATTTAAAACACAGATGATGGCTAGCGTTTTTTAGCAGTAAAGTATTTTTTTCTGTTTTTTTTTTTTTTGGAAGATTAGCCCTGAGCTAACATCTGCTGCCAATCCTCCTCCTTTTGCTGAGGAAGACTGGCCTTGAGCTAACATTTGTGCCCATCTTCCTCTATTTTATATGTGGGATGCTGCCACAGCATGGCTTGATAAGCAGTGCTAGGTCTGCACCCAGGATCCAAACTGGTGAACCCCGGGCCACTGAAGTAGAGCATGCGAACACAAATGCTATGCCACCAGGACAGCCCTGCAATAAAGTATTTTTTAATTAAGGTATGTACATTGTTTTTTCAGACATAATGCTATTGCATACTTAATAGACCACAGTGTACAGTGTAAACATAACTTTTATATGCACTAGCAAACCACACAACTCATATGACTCGCTTTATTGCCATATTCACTTTATCTTGGTAGTCTGGAACCAAAGCCACAATATCTCCAAAGTATGCCTGTATGTGACAATTGCTGCAGTCACCATCATTATTATTTATATTCATAGGTAACAACTAACTCTCCTTGTACTGGTAACAAGTCCTATTGCACGTATACCAAAAGAAAAATGTCAGAAACTTGTAGAATAGAGGCAGCATCTATATCTACACATGAAATTCCTATTGACCTGACAGGAGGAAGTCAGTGATTCTATTCTAGGATTGGTCAACTAATACAACTAAGAAAGCATGAACCAGGTATCCTGTTTACGTAAAGATACAAACCTGCGTGAAAATCCAGGAACCATAACGTAAAAATACTAAAGGCCATCAGAATGAAAGTAAAAAGAGAACATCCTCATTGTGACATCTGTAGGGACAGATGGTGCGGAAGAACAATAGCAGACTTAAAACGTAGCACATTTGTGATAGAATCTTCCATATCTCTATATCTATATTAATCATCTCCAATTGACAGATGAAAAAGTTCAGGAAATTTTAATTAATTTACCTAATATCAGAACCCAACTCCAAATCCAAACTCTCCAATCCATCATTCCAGCCTTTAGATGGAATTAATTGTTATATTTTTTACAATCCTTTTGTGTAATTTTATTTCTGTGTAAACTTAAGAAACAATAAAGAATGTGTTAGTCTTGATTCAATATCAAATAACAAGGAAAAACAGGTTTGTAATAAAAACGAGAATCTTAGGATAAAATATCTATCTTTGCCCTCACAAGTTTTATAAATAAACATAAAATGCTCACCATGGTGTGAAACAATCTAGATACTGTACTAAAAAGTAAAATTATTTGAATTTGAGTAACTTCTGTGGCTACATATATTCACAGGTATTCTTAATCTTTTTTGGTATGAATTTCTTAAACAGAATGATGTTTGTAAATGCATAAAATATCAGATTAAGTAAAATATTCAAACAATTGGAAGTTTAGCAACAAAACTCTAAAAAAAAAAAAAACGCTACGTGCCAAAAATTGTCAGAATGAAAACCAGGTAGTATTTTGAATTTAATGAAAAAGCAAGAATTAATAATCTAAGGTTTCATCTCAAGAAGCTAAGAAAATATGGTAACTCAATCTCAAGAGAAGTAGGAGAAAGGAAAAAAGAGTGATAGAAGAAATCAATGACAAAAATGGCAGACATACATTAGAGAATCTCATAAAGTCAAAAGTTCATTCTCTGAAAAGCTTTAAAAATGTTGAAACATCTCAAGCAAGACTAAGGAACAAAAAGGGGACAAAATACACATTACTAATTATAGGAAGGAAAAGAGAGGCACCATTATAGATCTTATAGATATCACAAAGATAATACAAAAATATTATAAATAACTTTGCATCAATGAATCTAACATCTTAGGATAAGTAGACAAATTCCTTGGAAATACAACTGACCAAAACTGATAGAAGAAAAAACAGAAAATTTGAATAGTACTATATCTGACAAAGAAAATTAGACTTGCAATTAAAACCTGCTACAACCTAAATGTCCTTCATTATTGGATAACTAGACAGATAAAAGTGGTATATATATGTCATATATATGTATATGTATATTTATATACATGTAATATATATATGTATATATGTAATGTATATACATATATACGTATATATGTATGTATGTTATATATGTAATATTATTGAGCCATAAAAAAGAAGGAAATCCTGCCATTGCAACAACGTGGATGAACCTGGAGGACATTATGCTAAGTGAAATAATCCAATTTCATAGCAACAGAGAATAGAATGCTGGTTGCCAGAGGGGGAAATGGGTTTATTTAGTTCAAACGGTACAAATTTTCAACTATGAGAAAAACTAGTTCTGAGAATTTAATGTGCAGCATGGTGACTATAGTAAATAATATGGTATTGTATACTTGAAAGTTGCTGAAAGTAACTTTCATTCTCAGCACGAAGTAAAAAGGTTAACCATGTTAACTGTGTAAGGTGATGGATTTGTCAATTATCTTGATCTTGTTAATCATTCTACAATGTTTGTGTGTAAATATATGATTAGATATAGATATCAAATCACCATGTTGTATACTTTATATACAATTTTATTTGTCAATTATTCCTCAAAAAAGTTTTTTAAAAAACCTGCGACAATAAAAACTCCAGAGAACTTCACTAGTGAAATTTATCAAACATTTCAGGCAGAAATAATGTCAATCTTATATCCTTTCAAACAGAGAAAAGGGCTTAAATTTGACAAGGGCAATATATATTATACATATGTATAAAATATATAATATACCAATATAAAATATGTAATATATATTTGTTACATTTACATCAACAAATAGTACACTAATATATCCTATAAAAATAGAGGAAAAATCCTAAGAAAATTCCAAATTGAAGTCACCATTATATAGAACGGATAATATACCACATATAGCAGTATATATTGAAGGAAAGTTTATTCAAGGTTTACTGAAGGAACGCTACATTGATTAAATACCCCAAAATCAATGTAACTTAGCACATCAATAGAATAGAGAAAGAAAATACTATTTAATAGATACAGAAATAGTATTTGATAGAAGCCAACACTTACTTATGATACAAACTAGAACTAGGAAGGAACTTTGTTAGTCTTTGCAAGTTTTCTATAAATCCAACATTATTTAAAATAAAAAGTTTACTTTTTAAAAAGATCTTAGTGGGAAAACTGGTAAAATTCAAGTAAGATATAAAGTAAAGAATTCTTGAGTTAATGCTAATTTCCTGGTTCTGACAACTATACTACAGTTATGAAAGATATTAACATTAAGAGAAGCAAGGTGAAGTTTAAGTGGAAAGTGCGTATTGTTTACCTAAAGTTTCTGTAAATATAAAATTATTTCAAAATAAAAAGATTTTTAAAAGAAAAGATAAGGCAAATTTCATAGATCAATGGGAACCTATGTATTATATAATTGAAGTAAATGTATAAAAATTCTTTTTGGAAATTTCAACTGAATGATGTCATATATTAATGCCAAAAAGTCCTTCCTCTCCTTCACCTCTGCAGTAGCTTCTGGAAGCCTTTTCCACCCCCATTCTTTCAGAGTTGTCAGATACACCATATTCTTAAGATGTAATTTTGAAACTGTAAGTAGAAGCCATTTACATGGTTAAAATAAACCAAATATATATATATATATATATATATATTTATACTCTGGAATGTAGCTTGCTAAAACAGAATAAGTATGAGAAGAAAAATTCCCAGTGGAAATTAAAAGTTGGGTGAAAGACAAAGCATTTATGACTCAGTGCTAAGATCTGGAACAAGTTCTACAATTAAGATGATTTCTTACCATCTTAAATTCGGGTAAAGGCAACAGTAAACAAAGAAACAATAAATGAAATAAGCGAGACATTTTTCCTAATGTCAGTGTCACCACAATTTTAATAAGCCAACATGCCATGCTGTTTCTAAATGGCTCCAAGCCAATCAGAAAAGCTGCTATTAATAAATATTACTACAATCCATTTAGGGAGGAGTATAATTGGTATAACCTATATTGAAAGCAGTGGGGAGCTGTCATGTTATTGGCCTTTGACCTCATAATTATGGTTTTAGCAATCCATTACAAAAAATATTTCAATAGCTCAAAAAGGCTTGCTACAAAAACAACAGTCATCACATTATAATTCACTAGACAAAATTTGTGCCCAATAAGAGGAGATTAGGGTCTTCACTGAGGTCAATAATAACACCAACCAAACAGGATTGCCATTTTAGGACAATAACTGGTATATAAAAACTGCTTACTATTACTTCTATTAAACTATCTCATATACTGATTGGTTACATTTAGTAAATGTTTTAGACATTACAATTTGTTACATTTCATGTATGCTTTCTTTCTGACAGCCATTCATCATTTAACCCTATTTATGATGTTTTCATGTTACCAAAGTTTTAATCTGCATATAGTCATATTATCAACAGCTTCCTTTACTTATCTAGAGTTCTATATCTTTATGTCCAATAGTTTAATAGAATCACAAACCTCCTAACACTTCATGGAATAATTATCCCAGTTTTACAGTTGAAGAGACCACAGTATAAAGAAGTACAAAGGTTTACATAGGATCTTAGAGCAAATATTTGAGAAATGTTTGGGTCTAACAAATAACGTGTATTTGAGAAACTCTAGGAACTTACAAATAGTAAGTATTCAGGAAAGGCTGGTGGTTAGCTATTATGGTGATCAAACAAAGTTTCATAATATTTCCTATTCCTATAGTTAAGGATGCACAAAATAGATTATTTTTAGTAAACTACTATTTTACATCATAGAGTTTTAACTAGCAACATGTCTCTCTCCATTTATTCAAGGTATTTATATCCTTCTATAAAGCTTCCTATGTTTTGTATATCTTCCTTCTTAGATTTAGCCATATATATTTTATAGTCTTAGATTTAGCCGTATGTATTTTATGGTCCATGTGGTAGTTTCTGGTGTTTTTATAAATGAACGTGATTTTTGCCATCACGTTTCCCAACTTGCTATTGTTACTGCAAAATAAAACTGTGGATTTTTGTTGTATTACTTTATATTGACAATAGTACAGTTTAAAAGAAAAACAATCTCAATTTGAATACACCCAAATGTGTCTGTATTCAAGAATATTTTCGTTCTGCACTCAAGATACCGGTTATCAAGCCGTTTCGTTTGCATGGACACTTATTTAAGAAAAAATTAATTGAAATGAAAATAAAAGAAGCTACATTTCTTTAAATGAGTAAAAAGTAATTTTAATAGATGCTATGAGCTGAATTGAGTCCGCCTAAAATTCATATGTTGAAGTGCTCATTAAGCTCCAACACTTCAGAATGTGACTGTATTTGGAGATAATGTCTTTAATAGGTAAACTAAGTTAAAACAAGATAATCAGGGTAAGCCCTGGTCCAATAATACTGATATCGTAAAAAGAAGAGATTAGGTCAGGCAGACACAGAAGGAAGACCATGTGAAGACACAGAGAGAAGATGAGCATCAACAAGCCAACGAGAGAGAACTCAGAGGAAACCAACCTGGCCGACACTTTGATCTTGGTCTTTCAGCCTCCAGAACCGTGAGGAAACAAATTGCTGTCGTTTCAGTCACCCAGTCTGTGGTACTTTGTTAAAGCAACCCTAGCAAACTAATAGAACAGACGCAAACAAGGAAGTCTTTTACTTTTTTCTGAAAGAGATAATTCTATGATTTTATTACATACTATGAGAGACCGTTTTAGTCTTTCAACCTTTCACAGTGAAACGTAATAAATACACAGAAAGGAGCATATAAAAAAGATGTATATCATAGCTCAAAGGATGCAAATCTTATAGGCTATGTTTTTTGTCTGCAAAGCAATTAAGGTAAATATTAATAATAAAGTTTAAATTGAAATGTCACATATTTTGGAAAATTACGAAATAAAGTTCTATATACCCTAGCTTAAAAATGGTAGTTAAAAAATCGTTTTATATTTAATGAAAAACTATATTATCTAAATTTGTGAGATAGAGCTAAAGCTTTCCTTAGAGGGGAGCCTGTATCTCAGAGGGAAATTTATCCCACATATCTGAAAAGAACAAAGGCTGAAAGTCAACAAGCTAAACTTCTATCTCAAAAAATGAGGAAAATAAAAATTCCTCCAAATGTTATAATTTTAAAGCAATACGGACAATAAATATTTTTGCCATTATAACGATCATATACAAAGCTCAATTTGCCAAGTCCTACATATATATTTTCAAAGTTTATTTGAAGGAAGTTATTCCCTGTCACTGAAGGCAAAAGTGAAAAATACTCATTTCTGACTGGAAAATACAGGCAATTATTAAGATTTTTATTGCCACTCTAGCTAGACAACTTACAACTTTTTTCCTTCTATTCATGATCTATAGAGGAAAGAGTTGTGATGAAGGGGAAACTGGCAAAAGCCTCTAGTTGATAAAAAATCCCAAGGGTACATCAAAGCCATATCTTTAATTAGTTCCATTTTCTGATAAAGTTGTACAAGAGGAAAAGGCAGCTATGAGATTGAGGATAAATTAATAACATAGGTTTTTGTTGTTTATTTTGCCTATCTGTTTATGCCAGGCTGACATAAAACAATGGAATTATGCCACAATTCAGAACCTATTCCAATAAATGATATAATTTAAAGATAAGAATTCATAAAAATTCATAGATAAAGAATTCTAATCATGGGGCCGGCCCTGTGGCCGAGTGGTTAAGTTCTCACACTCCGCTGCGGCGGCCCAGGGTTTTGCTGGTTCAGATCCTGAGCGCAGACATGGCACCACTCATCAGGCCACGCTGAGGTGGCGTCCCACATGACACAACTAGAAGACCCGCAACTAAAATATACAACTGTGTACTGGGGGAATTTGGGGAGGAAAAAAAAGCAGAAAGAATTCTAATCAGTTTGCAATAAGTCACCATTGTATTAAGTAATGATGAAACATTAACTTTTTTGTTAACAACTGTTGCCAATCTTCCTTCTTTTTCTTCTTCTCCCCAAAGCCCCCCAGTACATAGTTGTATATTTTAGTTGCTGGTCCTTCTAGTTGCAGCATATGGGACGCCGCCTCAGCGTGGCCTGATGAGCGGCGCCATGTCCATGCCCAGGATCCGAACCAGCAAAACCCGGGGCTGCCGAAGTGGAGTGCACAAACTTAACCACTCAGCCTCGGGGCCAGCCCCAAATGTTAACTTTTTAAAGTTCCATAATTTACATACCTTTTATTTTATCTGAAAGTTTGTTCAGAATATATATTTTAATTTATATCTGCAATAAATGGTAGTACAATACCATCGTAAATTAGCAAAGCTTATGATCAGACTCTATAGATACTGAAGCTAAAATGAAGGCTTTGTTAACCACATGATTAATAATAGCAGTATAATATAATTGTGTTCAAGTAAAATATAAAGAATCTCTCTGCGTGAACCTATTTCATTTATATGTTGCACGTAATATTGGCACAGGTCTACTGTTTAACATTATTCAAGAGGAGAAATATGAGAAAAAGATAACTTCTGGAAATGCAGCATCATAACTGGAGGACATAATTGCTTCATTCATATTTCCTAGACTTCCTTCCATCAGACATTTACAGTGTATACTAATATTTTAATCTTAATTATCATGGTTTTGAGTCCACACAATGGTAGGTGATTTAATATTTATTTAATAGTTAATATATAATCATTACCACCCCTTCAGAAATAATGTGTTCCCATTTTACAGATAAGAGATATGAGTATCCAGAGGAGTTATGTTACTTTGCCAAGGTCATTAAAATTAAGTGATAAAATCAGTATTCAAGCATAGTTTAAAATACAGAAAAGCAAAGGACAAAATATCTTGGGTTACAAGCTCCTGAGATGAGTTACCATTTCGAGTTCAACCATTTCGAGTTACATTCATGCACCTGAGGACAATCAGATGCAACCAAGAATTGCTGTGCTTGTTTGTCCACAGCATATCTGCAGAAGGCTGAGATTGACCGAGAACTATGGTTAAGTCCTAGAGGCTGGCAAGCTAACCACGTTCATGAACCATGACCAAGCTGATGTCCTGAAACTTTTGAGCAAATCCAACTTTTCCATGGACATGTAGATGAGCCTGCTATAAATGTAGATATGTGAGAAAAATGTTAATTAATTTTTAGGGGTCACTCGCTATCAACTAAATGCATTTGAAAGGTCTCTTACTTGTCAGCGAATCTATTATTTACTGTTCAGTGGCTAAATTCCTAAATGATAATTTACATGAAATTAACAGCTTCTATAAGAACAGCTTGACTTCTGTGTTGACACAACTCACCCCACTACTGCCCATTCCAACCAAAAATAAAAGCAGTGATTCTCATTATGCAGTGCATCCGCAGATTTTAAAAATGAAATGAGAATGACTCCTGCTAATGTTGGATAATGAAAGTAGTAATAGTTCTCTATTACAAAGAATCTGCTCAGCTGAAACTGGTGGAATGCTTTGCAAACCATATCATTTTTCACCATCAAACTAGGGAAAAGTCAAGTAGCCGACAGATAATTGTTAATAAGGCCACATCTGTAGTAAATTTACTAAATGTGTAATCTTCTAAGATCATATGAAACTATTTGAGTTTCTTAGTATGTCTGTCTTCTCACTGATGATTTTAGTTAAAATAAAAGAAAAATTTCAATTTTATCATTGCTTCTTGAGCATGCAAGTTACTATTTATTCTGTTTTCCTAATACATCTGAGTGAAAAAAAGTATAAGTTTCTAATCAATCTGTCAATCAATGTACAACTGATAGTTTTCAATTCATTCGTATTTCCTCTAAAACTAGATCTTACAGTTGGATGCGTTTGGTTCCAAGGCATAGGACAAAGGGCAGCAGGCATCCTAGAAATGTCATGGAGAATTGCTTCCTCACTTGCTCTCGATAGATAGTATCATACTCCATAACAATTTGAAAGGAAAAGCCAGCCTCTAATAGAGAACCCCCACGTAACGTTCTACTTTTCAGTTCTTAAAGGGGACAATCAAGATGAGCTATCGTTCCTCTAAGATGCCAACATATTTATATTTTTTTACAGAAGTTTTACTTGAAAGGCCACTATGTTGCTAGCACATGAAAGAGAAAGAGGAAGAAAACAGGCAAACTATCTTAAATTGATTTAAAAACAGGAGTCGCATTGTTTTTAAAGAATACTGTTTACTAGGCGTGTGTGCAAAGGTATGGATTTGGTTCATGAATGGCATTCAAGTGGAAGAAAAGTCTTATTTCATAACTTTAAAAAAATCAAAATAATTTAATATGGTTTGTTTCTTCTTGTCACATAGGGATGACAGGAAATTCTAACTTAGTCATGTATTGCATTTTGGGGTGGGAGATGGTAGGGGCAGCCACCCGTAGAGTTTTAGTAAACCCTCTAGAGTTTTACTAAATTCCCAGGGAGGCATATTTTTTCCATAAACCTTGAAGAAGTACTTTGGGTTTGGTGAGAATTGGTCACTATGGGGATGCTCCCTGACCAAGCCCACGTAGTTCATTCAAAGATGAACTGCTTTCCTGCCTTGGATACTGGACTCTTTCACCTAATTTCCCAAAGCCATGGTCCTTGATATTCAGCTCCAATAGCCATATATCATTCCATCAAACATCTGGCCTTCCTCTCAAGCTTTGTAGGGTTCTGGGCTCAAGGGCTATTTCTAAGACCTACAGTCCATTTCTCTTGAGAAATCACCTCCATGTTGGACTACTTGTCCTTTTCAAATTAGAGCAATAACCTTTCCCTTCTCCTATCTTGAACTGGCATGAAATTGTAAAGCTGTTTACTTGTGGTGAGAGCAGATGGGCAGTAGTGTGAGGACAGTTCAGACTTTGAGAAACATTAATGTTATACACCACTTCACCCCCATTTTCCCAGAACAGGGATAGAAAACAGATTAGATTCTTTCTTCCCTAATGGGTCCACAGCAACAAAAAAATACTGGACATTAGTTTTCTTCTTAAAAATATACCTTGTTACACAAGTTTTATTATTATGTGTATATATTATGTGAATATATATATACACATAAGCAAAAAGATAAAAAGTGAAGTAGAATACTAATTAAATTTTCTCAATTTCCCCCTCAAGAATTCTTTAGTCTTATCTCCTACAACTCTTCTATTTTGCAAATAATTCTACAAGGACTAGAGAATATAGCCCTAATCACACTGATAAATGAGTGAAAGGAATCATTGTTTAACAGCTTAAGAGGTATGCATTTTATGACAAGTAGAATACTGACTTCTCAAGAGAGGCATTATTTTCAAATTCACTTCTTAATTCACAGACTATAAAGTACAACTCTAAAGTGGTTTATGCAATGAAAAAGTACTGCGAGTTTGGTATGCTCCATCTACTGAACAAAAGTAATGTTCTGGGGCTTCCCTGTTCTTTCAATAGCAACAGCAGGAAGTAGTCTGCCTGTTAGAAGCTCTTACTGTCACTTTACAACGGCAGACTAGATTTTATTACTGCGATCCAAGCAACGTGCTGTTATTGCTCATATAGATAAAAACACTGTCCATAAAATTATGGTGTAATAACTTAGGAAATATATTTCACAAATGATTTTCCAGGAAGTTATAGCAAGAAAACATCCAAGGGAAGAGTTGGTGCCTGTTAATTTCCTATGTAGCTTTAAAAGCCTGTGTGAACTTTCTTGCACTCACTTGTGACTCTTTTTCAAAATAAACAAATTTCAAATACATATATATCATATATATGTATGTATGTATACATATCCTTACCACCAGTAATGACAATGAGAATAACATTACTACATGTATTTATCATTTTAGTACATGTTTGTCTAAGAATCAAAAATTTCATAAATTTCTGTGGTAGGCGACCAGCTAATAGATTAATTATATACATTTTGCAAATAAAATAATTAAAGTTAAAAGAGACTTCCACTTGTGAAAAGATAGAGTAGATATACTTTTCCCTGTTCCTCCCATTAAGTACAACTAAAAACCCTGGAAATTATATATAAAGGAAACATAAGAAGACTGACACCTGGAGAGAAAAAGGCAAAACAGCAGTGGATGTCCAGGCCCAAAGACATGGTAATGAATTCACTGGGTTTTCTTTTTGCTTCATATATATCCCAGACTTGGAGCAAAAGAACTGGCAACTGAGAATCATCAGTGGGCACTGACATGAAAAGCCCCAACAAAAGCCTGCTCTCTCTAGCCAAAGGACAAGGGAAAATGCAGCCCAGGAAGACAGAATGCTTTTAGGTAATAATAGCTCTACTCCAGTCAAACACCACAAAAAAAACTTTGGCTCTACCCACTGAGACCAGCAAATGTCAAGCAGGAAACCTAGATTTCCACCCTCACCTAGTTGTACTCCAAAGTACTCCAGCTCTCCCACTGGAGAGGTCTCAGAGAAGACTGAGTAGGGGCCTCCCACCATTTCCCCTGCTGTGGCAGTGGAGACAACATAAGACTGAACACAAGAACTACGAATTCTACACCCAACTCATAGTAACAATGTGCCCTCCCCACCACTCCCTGTCGCTACGGTGTCAGAGAAGGTCTGCTAAAGAGATGAGACTTTCTCCAGTAACCATGCCACCCTCTTCTGCCCACAGAGTCAGTGGAGGCCATTGGGGAATAGTAAGGTGGCATTCCTACACCTCCCAGACAGAGAGGTATCAGTAAAGGCCTAGTAGGGGGCCAGAATACGCAACCCCGCCTAGCAGTAAGGAGAAGATCCCCATGTCAATGGAGGCTGAGTGAGAACCTGTATTTCTACTGCACCTTCCCTTGTCCAAGCAGTGCCAAAGGAAGCCAGCTAAACCAGAAAGGTTAAATAAGGTCCAGAGTCTCATAAAATGTCCACTAGTCATTCCAAGAACCAGGAAGGTGTCAAACTGAATGATAAAAGACGACCAATAGATGCCGAAACCAACATGACAAAGACATTAAAATTATCTGAGGAAAAATACAAAGCAAACATCTTAAAAATGCTTTAACGAGCAATTGTAAACACACTTGAAACAAATGAAAAAAATAGTCTTAGCAAACAAATAGAAGATATAAAAATGAAGTGAAAAACACAATAACTGAAATAAAAATTACCAGGGACAGAGAAGGACAATAAATAACGATAAAAGAGCCAATTCACCAAGAAGACATAACAACCCTAAATGTGTGTGTACAAAATGGCATAGATGAAAAATATATGAAACAAAATCTGACATAAATGAAAGGAGAAATACACAAACAACCATAGTTGGAGACTCCAAAACTTCTCTTTCCACAATTGATAGAACAATTACCCAGAAAACTAGGAAGGAGATAGAACAACTTGAAACGTCATCAACCAACAGGATCTAATCATCATTTATAAAATATTCCACTAATCAACATCAGAATATACATTCCTTTCCAGTACCCACAGAACCTATAGCAAGATATACTTTATTCTGGACCATAAAACAAAGCTCATCGGGGGCTGGCCCCATGGTCGAGTAAGTAAAAATTCTTCATGCTCTAATTTGGCGGCCCAGGTTCATGGGTTCAGATCTCAGGCGTGGACCTACTCCACTCATCAGCCATGCTGTAGAGGCATCCCACATACAAAGTAGAGGAAGACTGGCATAGATGTCAGCTCCAAGCTAATCGTCCTCAAGCAAAAGAGGGAGACTGGCAACGGATGTTAACTCAAGGTGAATCTTCTTCACCAAAAAAAAAACCCTCATCAAATTTAAGAGATTTGAAATCATACGGCATGTTCACTGACCACAACGGAACCAAACCAGAAATCAGTGACAAAAAGATAACAGAAAAATCTCCCAACACTTGAAAAACAAACAATACGCTTCTAAATAATTCATGGGTCAAGAGTAAGTCACAAGAGAAATCAAAAAAGTACACTGAACTGCATGAAAATGAAAATACAACATACCTAAATTAGTCCAACACAGCTAAAGCAATGCTAAAGGGAAATTTATAGCACTAAATGCATACATTAGATACGAGGAAAGGTCTCAAATGAATAATCTAACACCCTACCTCAAAAACCTGGTAAAAGAAAAGCAAAATAAGCCCACAGCAACAAGAAGGAAGGAAATAATAAAGATAGAATAAATCAATTAAACTGAAAACAGAAAAACAACACTAAAAAAATCAATGTTACAAAGAGCTGGTTGTTTGAAACTATCAATAAAACTGACAAACCATTATCAAAGGTCTAACAAAAAAAGAAGAAAGAAGATACAAATGACCAATATCAGTAACAAAACAAGCGATACAGCTATAGACCCTGTAGACATTAGAGGTTAATAAGGAAATACTATGAACAACTCTACCCACAAAAGTTTAACAACTTTGATAAAATGGACTAATTCCTTAAAAAAACACAAACTAAATAAAATATGAAACAGAAAATCTGACTAGTCTTATAGCTACAAAGAAATTGAATTCCTAGTTAAAAATTCCCCAAATAGAGTCTTCAGGTTGGTCACTGGAGAATTCTACCAAGCATTTAAAGACGAATTAACACCAATTCTATATAGTTCCCTTCAAAAAATAGAAGAGGAAGATTCACCAATTCATTTTATGAAGCCAGTATTACCCTGATACCAAAACAAGACAGTACAATGAAAACTACAGATCAATATCCCGGACTCATGAGTATAGATGCCAAAATCTCTAATAAATTTAAGCAAACAGAATTCAGCAACATATAGAAAGAATTATAAACCATGACGAAGTGAAGTTTATTCCAGGGATCAAGGCTGGTTCAATATTTAAAAATCAATCAATATACTATACCACATTAACCTACTAAAAGTGACAAATCACTGCATCATATCAATTGATGCAGGAAAAGTATCTGACAAAATTCAATACCCATTCATATAAAACCATTCAGAAAAATAGGAATAGAGAGGGAACTTCCACAACTTTATAAGTAATATCTACAAAAAATTACATGTAATACTATATTTAATGTTAAACCACTGAATGCTGCTCTTTAAAATGGAGAATAAGACAAGAATGTGCAAACCAATAACTCATATTCAACATTGCGCTGGAAGTTCAAGCCTGTACAATTATGTGATAAAATAAAATAAAATGCATTCACATCAAAAAGAAATGTATAAATAAAAATGTGCCTTATCATAGATGACGATTTTCTATGCAGAAAATTTCAACAAATCTACAAAAAAATTTAAAAACCTCCTAGAACTAATAAGCAAGTTCAGCAAGGTTACAGGTATGTCTCAGTCCGTTCAGGCTGCTATAACAGAATTATCATAGACTGGGAGGCTTATAAAAAAACAAACATATTTCCTCCGGTTTTAGAAGCTGAGAAGTCCAAGACCAAGGCACCAGTAAGTCTGTTGTTGTCGGGTGAGGACCTGCTTTCTGATTCATACATGGCCATCTTTTTGCTGTGTCCTCACAAGGGAGCTGTCTGGGGTCTCTTTCACAAGGATGCCATTCTGGGTCATGAAGCCTCCATCTTAAGGACCTACCACCTCCTAAAGGCTCCTGCTCCAAATACCATCACACTGGGACTAGGTTTCAACATACGAATTGATGGGGGTTGGGGAGGGTACAAACATTCAATTTATATCAAGGTAGAATATAATTATTTTTAAAAAAATCTATTTAATTTCTCTCTATATTTTTATTTGAATGTCTAGACATAAACATTCGAACAAAAAATACAACACCATTTACAATTAATAAAAAAAATAAATAGTAAGGAGTAAATCTAAGAAAACGCATCCACGATTTGTATGCTGAAAAAACACAAAATGCTGATGGAATAAATCGAAGATCTACATAAATGGGGAGACACATTGCTCCTGGATTGGAAGACTCAAAATAGAAGCAATGTCAATTCCCCCCCAAATTGATCCATAGGTTTAAAGAAATTGGAATCAAAATCCCAGCAAGATGTTTTATAGACATAAGATTACCCTAAAATTTATATGAACAGGTGAAGGAACTAGAACAGCTAAAAGAATTTTGAAAAAGAAGAACAAGGTGAGAAGAATCTGTCTACTTGATTTTGAGACATTATACGGCTATAGAAATTGAGACTATTTGGTATTGTCAAAGAGACAGCCACACAGATGAGTGAAAGCAGACAGAGACCCCAGAAATAAACCCACACAAATATGCTGAACTGATTTTTGACAAAGGTGCAAAAGCAATTCAATGGAGGAAAGACAGCCTTTCAACAAATGGTTCTAGAGAAATTCAACATCTGTTGGCAATCAAAAAAAATATGAACCTTGACCTAAATCTCACATCTTTTACAAAAATTAACTCAAAAGTGATCACAGATTTAAATGTAAAAATAAATAACTTTTGGAAAAAAATAGGAGACACTCTTCGGGATCTAGGGGTAGGGAAAGAGTTCTTATACTTGACACCCAGGGCAAAATTCATAAAGGGAAAGGTTCTATGAAAGACCCTATGAAGAGGGTAAAAAGACAAGCTACAGACTGGGTGAGAAGATTTGCAAATCACACATCCAACAAAGGACTAGTGTCTAGAATATATAAAGAGCTTTCAATATTCAACAATTGAAAACATACAGTTAGAACATAGGTAAAGGAAATTAATAGACATTTCATTGAAAAGGATACACAGATATACAGATGGCAAATAAACCCAAGAAAATAAGTTCAATATCATTAGCCGTTAGGTAAATGCAAATTAAAACCATAAGGAGACACCCATAGGAATGGCTAAAATAAACAATCGCATCAACACCAATATTAGCAAAGACACAGACACTGGATCACTTACACGTTGTTGGTGGAAATGTAAATGGTACATTCTGGAAAACAAGTTGGCAATTTCTTAAAAAACTAAACATACAACTACTGTATATCTCAGCAATTGCATTCTTGGTCATCTAGAGAAGTAAAAATTTACATTCATACATAAACTTGTACACGAATATTTATAGCAGCTTTATTTGTAATAGCTGAAAAGTAGAAACAACTCTGATATCGTCCAGAGGGTGAAAAAGTATGCAAAATCGATACCATGGAACTGTACTCACAATACAAAGGAATACGATATGGCTACACACAACAACCTGGATGAATCTCCAGAGAATTATGTTGAGTGGGGAAAAAAATCCCCAAATATTACATAGTGTATGCTTCTGTTTACATGACATTCTTGAAATGACAGAATTAGGGAATTAGAGAACAGATTAGCGGTTGCCAGGTGTTAAGGAAAATGTGAGCATGGGAGGGAAGCAGGTGTGGCTGTAAAAAGGCAACATGAGCAACCTATGCAGGGATAGGAATATTCTGTATCTTGCCTGCCCCAGCATCAGTACCCTGGCTGTGATATTGTACTGTAGTTTTGCAAGAGGTTACCCTTAGGGGAAACGGGGTAAAGGGTACATGGGATCACTATTACTTCTTTACTAGTGGATGTGAATCAATAATTATCTCAAAATAGAAAAAAATAGTTAAAAAAAATTAAGGCTCAAAAACGTTAACTGGCTCTGAAATTCACAAGAAATACACACAAGCCCTTTCTTCCGAGTCACTTTGCCTGAGTTAATCAGAGTTAGAATACAGCACAGGGTCAAAACAAAAGCTGAAATGAAAGAAGTCATCAGAAAGCAAGGGCTGACTAGTTCTGTATCAGGCAGATCAATCATGAGAAAAAGCCAAGTCAGAAAGCAAGGTCAAGAATAGGAGATCTTAGTCAAAAGGTCAAACCAAAGTTTAAAATTTCTGCCTGGACTATAGTAAAGATAGAAAGCGGGACAACTGGAATGAGAAAATTGCCTGAGAGTTTCAAGTACTTGGCTATTCTTACACCTGATGGTACTTCTCCACTTTTCACTGGTTCAACGTTTGACTTCTATGTAACAAAGCGCTCTCTCTCCCTCCAGGAACCAATCTGGGTCAGAAATCAACTAATGAATATTTATGAAGGGCCCACCAGAAATATTTAGTACCTGGGAAAGGCATTGCATAAAATCTATCCCAAAGGATTTAAAAGTGTAATATGAATGCAGTTACAAAAGAAAATTTATTATTAATCATACTATTATGAACAATAAGTTCAAGAGTAAATAGGTTGGCAGTATAGCGTACTGACTTGATTACCTGTAAACAATTGAATAAAAATCAAGTCTAAATTTAAGGCTTATGTCCCAAGTCTATATTACAAAGGGAAAAGATGACCAGGTTATGAGACAGTTGACTAAAGCTTATCTTTTGTATTCTACAATTTAAACTGTCTTACAATCTTAAAAAACAAACTACATTCATCACATTTCCATGCTAAAATACAATTTTGTGCTTTTTGAAAACAGTAAATGTGTTTTCCTTTTCAGTGTTCTAATTAATGCCTATGAAATTCATGACTTTGCCCAGAATCAGATCTTTTAGACTCAGCCTAATTCTACCTGAATATATTTTGGGCTTCCTAATGGAAATATCAAATGTAGTTCCATTACAAATTTGAATAAAAAATTTAAAGAAAAAACTGTCCTCATGAGGCATCAGCATAATTGTAGGGCAGTTGACTAGAGTCCTTGATCTTCCTAACTCTAAGCTCAATACTATAAAGACCTGAAGAGGTATTCGTGTTAATACGATATTCATCTTTATTTTATTTGTTGTTGATATCAAGATTGCTGCTCACTTGCATTCTCAAAGAGCCATTTGCACAGTGTGTTCTTTCCCGCTCGTCCATCTCTCTCTCTCTCTCTGTCTCTTTCTTTCTCTCTCTAATTAGACTTTGCCAATTTGTAAATTTTATTGTCCATTTAAGCAATTCAGGTTTGGAGTTCAGTGTTCCCTTCTACTTTAGGGGTGGAGAGGTTTAACTAATAACTTTCTATTTTATTCTTTAACAGTTTCATTTACCTCTGTAGCTTTATTTCATTGTTCTTTTCTATTTCACCTTCAGATCATTTTGTCTTTTTTACTTGCTAGTAGATATCATAAGGCTATTCCTTTGTATACTACACAGGATTTAATTTGTGGAATTCTTTGTCATTTTAAATTAAATAATCTATGAATTCAGCTTGAATTATTTTTTAACTCAAAATTTCTTAAAATGAATTTTTGCTTGTTTTTTAGATTTCCTATATTTTTAAGAATTCCTGAAATATAGGTTGGGGATACGCAGGTCAAGAATATAGCCTTTTATGATGAATTTCTATTTGTATTTCATGGTGGCAAGAAATGCAGCCCACAAGAGCATCAATTTTGGAAATGTTTGTGGATTTTCTCCATGGCCTAAGGTATGTTTAATGTTTGCAAATATCCTACAAGCCTATAAAAAGTCCTTCTCAGTAGGGTGCAGCAGTCATTTTACAACATGTGTAATAAACTGAATTTGCTAATTTTTGTGAGTAATATCTTCCATACCCACTTACATTTTCTTGTGGTTGTTCGCTGTATTACTTTTGACAGAAATATAGTATCTTGTAGATCTGTCAAGTTGCCTTTGTATTTATATAATTTTTATTATTTTATATTTGTTTTTTGAGTCTCTTCTGTTTACTGGCTAAAAGGTTTCAGCACTATCTTCTGGTAGACTGGACCTTTTAATAACTGTTTTTAGATTTAAGGCGTTAGTCTCTAAATTATATATTACCTGATTTTCTTTTAATCATTGAGTTCCTTTTGCATGGCGTATCTTTTCCTATCCATCTGCCTCACTGAACTTTCTCTGTCGTTTTAAGCATCATAAAGCTGGGTTTTATAAACTAATCTAAGAGCCCCTTTCAAACAGGAACGCACCTCAGATTTATCATTGTGCAGTTCTGATGTTTCGGTGGGTTTGATTTTGCTCCTCTCCCAGTCCATCCTAACATCATCTTTCTCCCAACCCCACACAAGGAAATTCTCACTTATCCTAACCAACTGTTCTCTCAGATTGATCAGGGTATAAACACTGAAGCCAGCCGGGGGCAGAGGGGCCATGTGGACCAACTCTTCAGGAGACTGTCTTCAAGTATTCCTGTGCATCGCCTTTTCTAAGGGGAAGAACTTTTTTGTGAATTCCAATGTCTTTTAGCTCTGAAGAAAATCTCTACTTCAATTATTGCGTTTCAAATTTCTCTGCTCTGACTTCTCCCTCACCCCATATTTCTCTTGTGTAACACATTTTAGAAATTCATCAAAATGTCTTCTCTCGGGATTGGACCCTTACCCGCTTCCCAGGATTCTTATGGAGTCATTTCTTTGCACAGACATTTTAAGGAGGGGACCTAAACTCACATGTTTAAGTTGCCACCTTAAACCTCAAGTCAATGCTCTTAAGTTCTGTTTTCAGCTACGATTTTCCCAGAGATATTGGAAATTTTGTTTCCCCAAGTTTTCATTCAATTCTACCTACTTCCATAAGCAGAAGATTTAAACAATTCAATCTTAACAATTTTTAACACAATTGATTCCTTGTCACCCATTTAAGGAAGACAACAACAAAAAAGGCCTAAGGGGGCTAAAAAGGAACAAAACATTGATTAAAACACAGCACTGAAAAATCATATAGCAAAGCTAAACAAGATATATTTTTATTTCTCTGTAAGAAAGTTTGCATTAAATTTATCCGGCAAACATGGCACAAAAGGGGTATGTTGTGTATCCGGGAGATAACCAAATAATTATATAATGCAGTACAGCATACTGATAATCAAATAATCAAATAATGCAGTACAGCATACTGATAATCAAATAAACACATAATGCAGTACAGCATACTGATTACCAGCATGTGGCCTGGAGTCAGACTGCAAGTGTTCATACCTCAGATGCACCACTAACAAGCTGTGTGGCTTTGGAGAAGTTACTTAACCTCTCTGACAATCAGGTTCATCATCTGTAAAATGTGATAAAAGTGTTTACTTCATGAGGTGATGAGACATTTAAATAATACAGAAAATCACTTAAAATAAGGGCTAGCACATAGTAATTGCTCAATAAATATTTCCTCAGATTATTAAAAGCTGTGTTTCTCAGATAGCGTGGACGTAGTATGCCCAGAGACACAGACTAAATAGCTTCTGTTACAAGATTCTCTGGAAAGCTACGTCCTAGAGAGTAAAACATTCAGCTCTTTGGTACCCAGTACAAAAGCACAAGAAAAATAACCGAAGTGGTTTGCATTGGTCTTACTCACAATTTGTATTATTTTCGGTCTGGCAGAATGCAGAGCCAGAACCGATAGATTCTGCCAATACAGGATTTGTGGTTTTGATTTCATATCATGTGCCACAGTAAAATGATTTTATAAGATTTTACATGAGAAGCTTGTCATTTTTTGATTATATAAAACTTTCACCGAAAAAAACAGGAAAGAGAAGAAAAAGAGTCAGTGCTGAAGCAGACTCTTTAAAAGCAAAACCCACCATCTGTAGCAGGAGGACTTCATGAAACCCAGGGGTGTCTTCTTACCCAACTGTCAACACCAGGAAATGTGCCAAGGGGACAGATGCTAAAATTGGAAAGTCTCATCTAGGGCGTGACATCAGAGTTCTAGAATTTCTCTCTAAAAAAGCCTCCGTCACCACAACAGCAACAAAGTATTAAGGAGAAAACAAAAGCATCCTCCTTAATGAAGAATCGTTTCCATTAAATAGACTACTAAAATTCTATTAACAAAAACGAACATACTGGTTTGTGGGATGGGAGGTGAAATCTGTATTGAGCTAGTTTCCAAGAGACCAGGAGGTATTTTTTTAACCGTTGGCAACAACAGGGAACATATGATCAATCAGGAAAATAATAACAGAAGCCATTACTAAAAATAGTTTCCAATGACAGTGCAGAGTTGAAGAAAAACAATGAGGAAATCTCTCCCGCTGTTTTAATAACACACTGACAAAGATCTGATAATGAAAACTGATAATTCAAAGATAGCATTCAGCAAGAAAAATGGAAGACAAGATGTAATTAATGACATTAGATGTGGGAATGTACAGTCTAGAAACACGGATATCCTTCAGTAAAACATATTTCAGGCACATTCAAGAATGGTTGAATTTAGATTTTTATTCCCATTAGCTTTTCACTTCTATCGAAGAGATTTGGCTTTTAAGATTTCAGTCTTCAGCTTTCTTACAGCCAGGCTGAATCTGAAAGTGTACTTGCTGACTGCAGCTGTGGTTTCCAAAGCAGAGGTTGCAAACTCAAAGAGTGTGCCAAGCAGATAACATGAATGAGTGAAGCCAACCGTGTGAGGGCTGTGGGAATCTGCCGAGAGAATGCCCCAGGTACAGGGAACCAATGCTATTCAGCTTCACGCTAGAAAGCAAGCTTGGTATTGTCAAATCTCATTTTTCAAGAGAAATTTTAAAAAGCCATACTTCTATTTAAATCTCCAAGTTATATAAGTGTTGGTATAAAAATAAAAGAAATACCAAGTATTATTTAAAAACTATGGGTGCCACATACATAGATAAAATCCAATACACTGGTTACTACACGTAATCTCAGAAGGGTCTCCATTATAATTAACCCTCGTAAGGGTAAAGACGGCTGTTTGTTTGTTTGGCTTTGTTTAGGAAGTATGAGCATTTAACCACATATGCTCAAAAAAGTCATACGACTTTTTATAGGAAAATGATTTGCAAATCCTGTCCAGTTTTTGTATGAGAGATCTAAACTGGCTAACAAAAACTGGACTATAACCCTTTATTCAGCACCCCAATATCAGAAGTAATACTAGATTGCTCAAGAAATGAAAAGAAAAATGAGAGAAATATAGCAGCTATTTGCTTTATTTCTAAAAGGTAAGAAAACAATATAAATTTCTATTTGTGCTTTAGGCGAGAACAAGCACAGATGTAACCCAGTCTGGCTATGGGCTTATGCAGTGTGTCAGAGGAAAATAAAATCATTGATAAGGACTGTGTTTGAATAACATATAAGCCACTAAAGACAGCAACTCTAATGTACAAGACAAATAAATATCTCTTACTTTCTCCTTTTTAATATATGAATAAAAACAAACACCACCAATAAAAACACTCCAAAGAGAAAAATTAATAAAAGGAATACCATAGGTGAATACTTTATCAACTTCAACTTCTGCTTCACTACAGGAAACCCTTATTATCCACTTTTATTTCATTTCATCCTAAGACACATTGATAAAGAGATTTTCTTCTCATCAGCCAGTCTTTTCCATCTCTACACCTCACTGCTTCTCATCTCTATTTACAGAGAATAAAACTCATTTATATGACTATATGACACAATGCCATATTCGTCAGTTGCCGAACACAAATGAAAATTCTCAATTATTTCCCAAATATTAAAAAAAGGGCAGAAAGAACATATTTGTCAAAGCAATATGGCAGATTGGATCTTGAAGTATTAGCGTGAGTACTCTTCTGCATAGTTTTTGGTACATTCTTCCCAATACTGAATATTCTTTGCAATGCCCCATGAATTATGAGGTTTTCCACTCTGACTGGTGTGAACAAGAACGCTCCCTGGCTTTGTGTAATTTCCAGCTACTGTTCCCTCTAATCCGTTTGAGTGATTCATTCCCTAGCCTTGGGTAGTGTCCTCACGCACGTGAGCTGAAGACTGTAGACCTCTGTGGATCTCCAAAGTTCCTTCTTAGTGCACCTCTCTCCTCTCAAGGATTCTACCTCGTGAGCAATAGCCACTTTGACCTCTCTGGGCTCCCAGCTCTTTCCGTCAACTCAACTCTGGAAAACTGTGCAGGCAGTCAGCTAGAGAAGTCACAGAGCTCATCTCACTTATTTCTAGTCTCTTGGGGATCACTGCCCCTTCCTTGTCTGATATCCAATGTGCAGAAAATTGTTGTTCAATATAGTTTGGGTTTTTCTAGACGTTTTAGGTGGGAGAGTATACCTTGTCCCTGTTACTCCATCTTTGCTTGCATGGAAGTTTTTGGAGTTTTTTTCTTTCCTATATATAATTTTAAGAGTTAAGAGTCTGTTCTTTTCTCCCCACATTCATTACTCTCTACAATTTCTATTGTTTCATTAAGTATACACATTGTAAACCCTCAGGGTTGGTAGGTGGTATGGTAACCCAGGGTGGCCGCAAGCAGAACCCAGTGGTAGGTCTTTCCGTTTTGTTTTGTTGCTTTTTACTTAGGACTAGTGAGTCCCTGTCACTTTCTCCCATTCTAAAAAGGCAAGAGACGATGGCGAGATGGGAAGATACTTTCTTATGGCTTGGAGTGGCTCTTAGTTTTGAAATAGGCTCAGGTTCTAGACATTAAAATGAGCTGCATCAAGAGCTTCAATAATTAATCTTATGAGTTGTATACCATATAATGTATGATAAGTTCAGGAAAACTGGATATAGTTTACAGCAACCAGAAAGATGAAGGATCACAGGAAAGAGAAATTCCAGAATGATTCAGAAGACACTTCAAGTTTCCAAAATCTAATGCCATAATACAGTGTACACTCTGCCCCAGGACATTAAGACAAACACAGTAGCCTTTTTCTAACAGTCAAGAATTATAACTTAAAATTCAAAACTTGAACTTATTACATATTTTATTATATCAGATTAGAAGGATCAAGCTAAAACCGCTTAAGCCAAGCCATAATATTTTTCTATGGAACAGTCCAAGGCCTGTCACTCAAAACCAAAAGTTCTCTTTTGCTTCTGTTAAAAGACATTACGGGGGACAAGAGTGAAAGATATACAAATGATGACTTTCTTCAGAAATTTTGACTATGCTGAAGGAAATAAATAGTAAAATGGTAATTAAAGGAACCC